>NW_024540324.1:0-220415 GCF_016647625.1 Suillus subalutaceus
CTTACCTGCAGTAACATTGTGTGGACTGGGAATGAGAGATGTGACAGAGGAGCTGAGATGATGAGTGATGAGCTCTTTAGCCTTCATGTCCTTAAGCAGCCATTATTTCAGCGGCCATGGGATTGACTGGATTGAGAGGGTAAAGGCTTGACAGATGGTTGACTGGGAAGATCTCCCAGTTCAGCATTTGTGTTGATGTGACATCCATGGTTCTTGCATATGAATGTGTATTGCATTTTGGTAGCCCAACCAACCTAATTTTTCATACTGAGCAACTCAGAAATGTGATCATGCTTCCCCATGACGATACCATCATGAGGAGAAATAAGATAGGTGAGTGAAGAAACAATGTAAGTGAGAGACAGCATGCAAGGTGAATATGAAACTGTACATAACCAAGAGAAAGGAACGCAGAGTCGATGTTGAACATCCAACAGACAGGAGGACAGGAGGACAGAATGACAGGAGGACAGGAGGACAGAAGGACAGGAGGACAGAAGACAGAGGACAGGAAGGACAGGAGGACAGGAGAAACAGGAGGACAGGAGGACAGGAGGACAGGAGAACAGGAGGACAGGAGACAGGAGGACAGGAGGACAGGAGGACAGGAGGACAGGAGGGACAGGAGGACAGGAGGACAGGAGAACAGGAGGACAGGAGAACAGGAGGACAGGAGAACAGGAGGACAGGAGGACAGGAGGACAGGAGGACAGGAGGACAGGAGAACAGGAGGACAGGAGGACAGGAGGACAGGAGGACAGGAGGACAGAAGGACAGAAGGACAGGAGGACATACTAACAGGAGGACAGAAGGACAGAAGGACAGAAGGACAGAAGGACAGAAGGACAGAAGGACAGGAGGACAGAAGGACAGAAGGACAGAAGGACAGGTGGACAGGTGGCGGCAGGATGTGTGAGAATCTCCATCCAAAATAGGTAGTGGCGGGCAAGGTGGCGGCTAGATGCGTGAGAAATCTCCTTCCAAAAAAGGTAGTGGCGGCTGACCGCCACCTCCATTATAGCCCTATAATGGTCGGGACATACATTTAGGATGGTCAGAGAGGGCGCTTTTCAGGACCGGAAGAGGCACTGCGTCGAAATCTGTCCGACCTTGACTGGCCATATATGATGAACCGGAGGCACGGTGAACTGCTGGTGGACGTTGGAATCTCATTTACACCTCACTCTCCAGATGTTCCAGTTGTAGGAGTGTGGAGACTAGACGCATTAGAAGCATCATTTGGAGCAGGAGGCTACAAGAGAGGCGAGATGCATCATCACAATACACTTTCTAGATATGGAGCACTGCAGGCCGAGATGCAGCAGGAGAGATCCCAGCAGACCCATATCGCATTCAGGAGCACCTACAACCTCTACTACGAGTCAATCCGGACGAACAGTAACCAAGCAATTTTCGCTTCTGACAGTGATGCATACAAGCTTACCCCATCGTACATGGCTGAATGCTTCGAAATCGCAAAGATGGTCGATGGTTGTAAGGAGAAAACATATGGTGTCAGGGACGAGTATAGGGTCAGCGGACATGCAGCCAGAATAATACTGGATAATATAGAAGACAAGGTCAGTCATTCACACTGCATGTCTCATTGGCATACGAGCTGAATGTCTCTGGTGATAATTTGCATGTAGGCTAGAGAATATCTGAAGTCAGATCCAATTCTGTGGATCCCATCCAAGATATGGTTTGAGCTTATCAGGCGACGGGTGCGGGAGATTCAAAGGACCCAAATATCCATTGTCAAAAAGAATCCTCCAAATCTCGGTATTCTTACTGGCTTGCTAAACCACATGCTTCGTTCGACGACATCAACCCCTATCATCTATGACTTTCACGTCCGTGAATCCCTCGCCCTCCTTGAATATAGAAATGTCCTCGAGACAGCAGGGATGTTTTTCTTACAAGAATTCGATCTGGACAGTGACACCTGCCTGGAGGAGGTGCAGCAAATAGACGACATGAATGTGCTGGCCCTCATGGGCATCAGTGCGAAAGCTCAAAGGGATAGAGCAGTAGGAAGGATGGATGCTTGGCGGACTCCTGAGTCAGAGCTGGAGGACTATCCCCTTGGTCGGACACCATCATGGACTCGACTCAAGGCAGCCATTGCGAACTCACCTGCAATAATCATGAGACCATGGACATGGTCGTCCAGGTTATCCAATACTCAACTATCCGTTGGACGTTTGATCGTCATGTTCACGAGGCACACATGGCTTATGCTGACACCTGAAGTCTTTAAAGGCATCAGGCCTCACCCAAACTCACTTCAGGAGGCAATGAAGTGCTGGACGATAACTAGCATCGATGACACCCTCGCTGCAGTCTCTTTCGAAGCATGCAATGCTGGGCTGCATAACAGTACAGGTGTAACTCCCGGTCGCATGGGTCCAAGGTCAAAAACATTTGTGGACAGGTGCTCGCTATTCTTTCCTGACCATGATGCCTCCCATAAAAACAACGCTCAGTGGTCTGCACTATGGGAGAGAGATGGATATATCGCAGAGTTTCACCGGATGATGGAGACGATGGAAGAGAATCAGCAGGAATTGCTCAAGCAAGGGTTGTGTGAAGTATTTTCTGACCTTCACAGTCTTCCTGCAAGCAGTGGAAAAGTGTGGATACAAAAGCATGATGCCATAGTGTTCATAACGAATCCTGCATTTTACAGGATCGACTGCATTGGAAGGGGGGCGGAGAGTCAACGGAAGGCCCAAAAAGCACGTCGTACAATGAAGTTGATCAAGGGAAAGCGCATCTTTGCGGCTGACCTCATGGACTCACAGCCATTCGACACTGATGGAAATCTGAGAAGGAAGACAGAGAGGCAAAAACGTCGGGAGATTCGCAAAAAGATGACCACGACCAAGAAAAACCAGAGGGTTCCCCCTCCCCCACGTCCTCGCAAAGCTAGGCCATTTCCTATGGACACAAGAGAATTAGTGGACAGAGATGAGGAAATGGATGTTGATTAGCTCACAATTTATATTGTATGTACGATGCTTGCCAACCAAGTAGACATAACAGCACCTTGATCATGCAGGCATATTCTGATATTGAGGTAAGACTTGATTGCAAACTTGGTGGTTTTAGCCAAGTATCACATCAACTATCAGCTCCAGTGGGATGAGAGGCAGGGAGCACTGGACACTGAAATATGAATATCCTTCCTTATAGCAGGGAATTACTGGGCAGAACATTCACTCCTCCTGCATGTCGTCTCAATAAGCAGTGCTATTATTAATACATGTTACTCATTGGTCAAACAAATGTCTTTCCAAGTATGTGTAGATTCCCAAGATCGCTGGTACATATTTCTATAGGAATATTTCACAATCCAGCATCATTATAGCTTTATAACTTATGACAGTGAACTCATTTTTCATGTCACAGACATGTCATCACCATTCCCACTAACAAATGGTGAGATGTGAGGAAGGAAAATGTGGTGAAAATGGAGGGAGAAGGAAGTGACATCGAGAGGACATACTGTCACGGGGAGCATAAGTATAAATGCTACGTCAAATGCTGTTGTTGCCTCTTGAAACTGGCTTTCTCATAGAGGGCATGGAGATATAACCTGTTAATGAGGGCTTGATGGTGATGGACTAATTCATAATCAAAGTTAGCCTGGGGTGATCAACACCATGTCGATCTTGAAACTGGCTTTCTCACAGAGGGCAATACCCTTGGAGATATAACCTGTTAATGAGGGCTTGATGGTGATGGACTAATTTGTGATCAAAGTTGGCCTGGGGTGATCATGGGTATTACAAATGATGCGAGTTCGCAACTGGAACTTGGATGGGGCTCTTGCTAAGCTTGCTGAGACCAGCGGGCATTTGATGGCAAGAAAAGGGTTAGGAGTGCGAATCATCAATCATAATTAGGTCAAGGTGGATGAACCCAATGACCTCACATCTTGACATGAGGGGACAAAGAGACAAGGAACACTGGACTCATGATATGATGTGGGTGCTCGAGCATGCAATGTGGAAACCAGATTTCTGTTATGAGTTGCCATGGCATATCTTGGTGGATTTATTGTACCCATGCTAGAAGCAGGGCAGCGATTCTCTAGGACGTCCCAAACTCACAACAGAGGATATATTGGAGGCATTGGCTAAGGGTCAGGAGGTATGTTCAAATCATCACCTTCTTAACAGAGCAGCAGATATCTCCTGAAGCTTTGCTGAAGTTGTACTTTGCAAGGCTAAAATACATCAGCTTTGACCATGGGTCAGATCAGGGCACTCAAAATGAAGTTTCTCGTATGACACAGGACGAAGCTGAAACTAACTACTACCGCTACTACCACTACTGCAATATTCTAAGCCAGGGAGCATCAATGTAAATGCGACATTGAATGCTGTGGTTGGCTCCTGAAACTGACTTTTCTCCCAGAGGGCAATATCCTTGGAGACATAATCTGTCAAGGAGGGCCGGATGGTGATGGACTAATTCATAATCAAAGTTAGCCCAGGGTAATCCTGATGGTCCTGATGTTGCCCTGATTTATGTATCAACCTGAGATGTAATTCAAAACCCTTTCATACTGAGTACCCTTTGATGAGGCGGACTGATGATACTGCAGTGCGCTCCTCTCAATCTCACTGATAATTCTAAAATTGCCTGATTTATGTTTCGATCTGAGATGCTATTCAAAACTAATCCATATGAAGTGCCATCTGGGGAGGCGGACTGATGATACTATGGAGTAGGAAAATAGTATCTCTGATGGTCATCAATGATACCAGAATTCCTGCTTTGACACAATGGTACCACCAACTGGCCATTGGCAGTCAACCACAGACTGAATAGCATTCCAGCATTGCACATTTCCCGCTTTTGCTTATGTAAGAAGTGTCAGTGTCACTTCCTGACCCAATGATTGATTTGTTCAGATTTCATATCACTTGCCTGGCTTCAAATAGAACTTGTTTCTGATATTATTTAGCCCTATGAATCTGTTGGTAACACTTGTTTGATCTACAAAAATCATGCTCCAAAGTCATGCTACCCCCTCTATCCACCTATTACATCCAGAGACATGATTTTATATGAATACCAATGTATAATGCATAAAAGTGCACTCCCAGTGTTTTACCATCATATAAATAGATCGGAGATAATCTCAGAGTCTTTTGGGCCGATGTGAGTTAACACTTAGACCCTCATGCAGGGTGATATCAATACACAATGCCTTTCATAGCGACAATTAATCATTATAATAATGGTTTGACCCACATAGTGGAGGACACCAATAACAAAAGGCTTTGAAGCGAAATTTATTAGTCTTATCAGGGTCTACTATTATCATTATTAACAAAGATGCAAACAATAAAGCCTTCAGAATGACAACATCAAAAACCTCCCGGGAGTGAAATATGCTGGCACCATTCTCAATGGCGATACCCTCATAGAAGGATGACACCAACATAAGCTCTCAGGTTTACAAGGAAAGTAAAGTAAAAAAGTAAAAAAAGCCCCCAGAACCAAAATTTGTTGGCACCATAATCAATGGTAGGACCCTCATGGAAGGGTGACACCAACATAAGTCCCCAGGTCCATAAGTAAAGTAAAAAGAGCCCAGAAGCGAAATATGCTGGCACCATAATCAATGGTGATACCCCCATAGAAGGGTGAGACCAACAAAAGCTTCCAGTCCCAAAGTAAAGTAAAGTAAAAAAAGCCCCCAGAATCCAAATTTGTTGGCACCATAATCAATGGTAGGACCCTCATGGAGGGCGACACCAACATAAGTCCCCAGGTTCATCAGTAAAGTAAAAAGTAAAAAAAAAAGAGCCCAGAAGCGAAATATGCTGGCACCATAATCAATGGTGATACCCCCATAGAAGGGTGAGACCAACAAAAGCTCTCAGGTTCACAAATAAAGTAAAGTAAAAAAAGCCCCCAGAACCAAAATTTGTTGGCACCATAATCAATGGTAGGACCCTCATGGAAGGTGACACCAACATAAGTCCCCAGGTCCATCAGTAAAGTAAAAAGTAAAAAAAAGAGCCCAGAAGCGAAATATGCTGGCACCATAATCAATGGTGTTACCCCCATAGAAGGGTGAGACCAACAAAAGCTTCCAGTCCCAAAGTAAAGTAAAGTAACAAGTAAAAAAACCCTCAGAAGCGAAAAATGTTGGCACCATAATCAATGGTAGGACCCTCATGGAGGGTGACACCAACATAAGCCCCAGGTTCATAAGTAAAGTAAAAAGTAAAAAGTAAAGATAGTGACAGGATCTAATGAGTAAGTAAGTAAGTAAGTAAGTGAGTGAGTGAGTGAGAAGAAAGAAAGAGAAAATTTTTGGTTCAAGTTGACCGCATTTTTGCTTACATAATCAGTGTCAAACAAGACCACATATTGTCATTGGAATAAACTTGATGAAATTTCGCATATTTGCATATATAAGCAGTGTCAGGTAAAGTGAGAGGAAGAAACATGATGGCATTGCACATTCTGGCTCATTATTAGAAGTAGAAATTTCATAGACATGAGATTTATCTTACCTTTAGGCTGAATAATACAGTGATCAATGATAATACTTGCTAGACTTCCTCTGACACCCTACATACTACTATAGCACAAACGAGAGGATGGATCCACAGACAATGCAGCGCTTCAGGCCACCATGTGGGTGTAGATACGGTCATAGGTATAGTCATGGGTATGTCACCCTAAATCCTTGTGATTTGGCTCCAATTATTCTATGATGAGATTCAAAGGCAATACAATGGGAAGAATATAGAATGTGGCAGACATCCACCTCTTTCTTCTCTCTTTTGAGACTGATTGACCTTGAACATCTCCAGTGCTGTCTTCACTACCCCTGTCACGATGCCTCCCTCCAAGCTCGAGTTTTTCAGCCTTCATCTGTCTTGTCTGACTTTAACTAGGACTCTTTCATAAGATTATGAAGCCCTCTGAACGCACTGGTAATTCTCAGTTTGTCCAAAAAATCATGTTCCAAAGTCGACCACCCTTGTCATGCTGCCTTTCCCTCCAAGAGCGATTTTTCTAGACTTCATATGACTCACAAGGCTTGATCTTGAACTTGTTTCTGAGGTTATTGAGCCATCTAAATTGAACGGGCAGGCCCATTTCTTGTGTAAAAATCATGTTCAAAAGTTGAACACCCCTGTCATGCTGCCTCACCCTCTAAGATCGATTTTTTTTCAGCCTTCACATGACCTGCCTGACTCAAGATAGGACTTGTTCTAGAAGTTATAAAGCCTCCTGAATCTGACAGCAGGATTTGTTTGGTGCGCAAAAATCATGTTCCAAAGTGATGAGCTATCAAGTACTCTTGTGCTGAGGCCTTCACCCAAAGTCGATTTTTTCAGCCTTTGTATGACTTGCATGGCTGGATCTCAGGCTTATTTCTGAAGACACAGACCAGTAGGAACAACAATTTGATATGTCAAAGTCATGTTGTTGTAAAGTTGCTCACCTATGGTCAAGTTGACCGCTTTTGCTTATGTAAGCAGTGTGATGCTGCCTCACCCAATGATTGATTTTTTGAGCTTTCATATGACTTGCTTGGCTTCAAATAGAACTTGTTTCTGGGGTTATTGAGCCATCTGAATCAGATGGCAACACTGGTTTGGTCCGAAAAAATCATATTCCATAGTGATGCTACCCCCTCCCCCTAGCTACTGTGCCCAGAGGCATGATTCCATGTCAATACTGATGTATAAAAGAATGCTCCTAGTGTTTTTGGACCATGTTAATTGATTGGAGATGGTATCGGAGTCATCTGGGCCCATGTGAATTGTGATGTGTCAGTTGGCCTGATACCCCCCACAAAGATCGATTTTTCTAGGCTTCCCATGACTTGTCAGTCCTTAAATAGTATTCTTCCTGGTGGTTTTTGATCCATCTGAACACGATGGTCAAGCCAGATTTGCCAGCAAAAATCATGTTCTTGAGATATGCAAGGTCTCCCTCCCCCTCCTATCTCATATATCTTGATATTGTGTGAAGACTGAGATGCAAAAGGATGTTCCTAGTGTTTTATGATCACAGAAAGTGATTGGAAATGATCCTGGAGTATTCCCGGCCTATCTGAATTGAAATATGTCAATTTGCCTCATACCCCCCTACAAAGATCGATTTTTACAGACTTCCCATGACTTGCTGGTGCTCCAAAAGCATTTTTCCTGGGGGTTCTTGATCCCCCTGAACACGATGGTCAAGCCAGATTTGCCAGAAAAAATCAGGTTCTTGAGATATGCTAGGTCCCCCTCCCCCCTCCTATCTCATATATCTTGATATTATGTAAATACCGATATATCAAAGGATGTTCCTAGTGTTTTATGATCACAGAAATCGATTGGAGATGATCCCAGAGTATTTCTAGCCTGTCTGAAATAAAATAGGTCAGTTTGCCTCATACCCCCCACAAAGATCGATTTTTACAGACTTCACATGACTTGCCAGTGCTCCAAAAGCATTTTTCCTGGGGGCTCTTGATCCCTCTGAACACGATGGTCGAGCCAGAATTCCCAGAAAAAATCGCATTCTTGAGATATACAAGGTCCTCCTCCTCCCTCCTACCTCCTATATTTTGCTGTACTTGATTTTAACTTAAACCCGATACCGTAAAGGGCTGTCCTGGGGTTTGTCAAGCTTGGAAATCGATTGGTGATGGTCCCAGAGTATCTGGAGATCATTACTGGTGACATATGGTGGTAGGGCCAAAAAGTCAGTATTTTGACCATATCTCCACATCCCAACCGCCGTTTTCTGTAATTCTTGGCTCATATCATTCCTGGAAGTACCCTCTAAGATATGTACCAGCCTACAAAAAGAATTATTTTCACAAGTTTGAAATCTATTTCTGAAATGACCATATAAGTCTTGACTATCGTATTCCTTATCCTCATCCTTATGGCCCAGGTCAAAACCTCGTTCAGACTTTGCTTGACTTTGCTTGATTTTTGCGTTTTTATCGGAGTAGTTCCCACGGTCGAGTTGCTTTCTTGAACCCTTCGATTTTGAGTATTTTGCTTGTAATTCACTAGGATCTTACCCTATTGATGTCGTTAGACTATGGATAGACTCCCCTTGACGAGGGCTACGACATTGATTTTTGCATTTTTTTCGGAGTAGTTCCCACGGTCAAGCTGCTTTCTTGAACCCTTCGATTTCGAGTATTTTGCTTATAGTTCACTAGGATATTATCCTATTGATGTCGTTAGACTATGGATAGACTCCCCTTGACGAGGGCTACAACATTGATTTTCAGGCACAGCAGGGACAGGGCACAGCCGCAGCAGGGACTCACGCAGCCGCAGCAGGGACTCGCGCAGCCGCAGCAGGGACAGGGACAGAGGCGACTGCAGGGGTGCAGTCTCAGGAAACATATAGATAGTTTGAAACCTATCTCTGAAATGACCATATAAGTCATCGTAATAGCAAGCCCGACAAAGCCTGCAGATATAAACGTGTTCTGGTAACCTATATAAAGCCAAGGGGTGATCCCATATCCCTGCAAGAACACGCGTCAAAAGGTCAAGGCAAAGTAAATGTCTCGACTTACAATAGCAAACGAAAGGGTATTCTACATTCAAGAAAACTCATATTTAGTAGGAGTGCAAAAAATGACGAGTTGGCATACTTACGCGAACAAGGATGACAGCCATCATTACCTCCCCACTCATATCTTTGTATGAATCCAGGGCGTAGTTTATAGAAAGTGATGAGCCAATACTAGTTGAGCAAGAAATGATGCCCATGCCAAAGACGAGGCCGACCCAACTGATGCCCTTGGACGCACCAACTCCCCAGAGGATGAGAGAGGCTGGACATAAAAGAAGTGAAACAACCATAAGCCAAAGGCGATGCTCTGGCTCTCGGATACCGCGCGTTCGACGAGCATATCTCACAGCAAACCGATCACCCACCCACCCCGCTATAGAATGTTCTGCACCAATGTCAGAGAATATTACGAGGGCAACTAGGAAGAAATTTACCCAAGAAGCATGCCAATCAAAGGGCCGAGGTAGGTTAATCCGACAAAGTTCGCTCTGAAGTTATAGGGTTGTTCGCTGAGGATCAATGAACAAGTGGCATTCAGGACGTTATACCACACGAGACACGTTCCATACTGAAACCCTGCCCTATTGAAAAAGTCAATTTGCATTCCCTGCATTTCCAACGGACGGCTTACCAGAAAATGACAGGGAAGCGCAGCAGAATTACGGGACGGTACGTCATCGTAAGCAGCAGCTTGTTTGACGCATAGCGCCCACCAAATAAAGCGAGCCGTTGCGAATATGTTTTAGGTATGCCTGTCAAATCCCCAGAAGGGACAGGAGATGAAGTAGTTAACTTCTTGTCGTCTTTCTCAGCACCTGGTTTGGCGCTGAAGTGCACGGCTTCTGTCGCTTCACTTGTATTGCGTACGAAGTTTGTCTACACTTAGGTATAAGTAATAATCAGTACTAATCACATGCGACGTACCTCTTCCCTAAAGAAAAAACAACACTATGAGAGAACCGAAGTTTATGATCGCAGCCCAGTACATCACCCAATGCCATCCTTGGCCATCATATATGAACTTGATCAAAAATTAGGACGAAACTCGGAAACTGATGTGCAATTTGGTACGCACACCAGCGATGAGTGGTGCAAAGTAGCCTGACCTGCTCGCGAGGTCAGCATAAGTCAAAGTTTATACACTCAAGACCTACCCAAACAGAAAGAGCGTGTAAATTCCAATATACGTTCCACGTTCATGCGCAAAGAACTATTAGGTGAAATAAGCTTATTTGAATTGACAGAAATCTTGGTGTGCTTACTGTATCTGCAATGCTGACTTCGCACAGACTCTCGACAGGAGTGCAGAGATAACCCTGTACGATTTTGCTGGCGATCCTGGTGGTGAATGATCAATGAGTGGCGTTCAGCTGTAAAGTGTGCTGCATACCACTGGCCTTCCGTCTTGATGTACGGCGTCAACAGACAGATGGCCTGCCAAAGATTAGTTAACCTTCAAGTTGACAATATCTTGCCGTCATAAACTCTTACAGTGTTGCCAAGGACTGAAATAAGATATATACCACGCTTTCCAAAGGTAAGAGCGAGCGGCAGATTTATCAGCGCTCCCCAGCCTAAGACTAGTATTCCGACGTCATCTAAACCCGATCATGAGGGACAATGATGACGACCTACAAAGAAACACTGTTCATAACAACGATGAATGTAGACATGAGAAGAAATATAGAGACAAGCCCACTGTATCCGGTGCCCGCATTAAGCGTTGCAAGAGGTATCCCTGTATCATTGGAGATAGGCTGCAAGATGGAGTATAGCATGGTTGTCCCAATGCCGATAGCGCTTGTGTCTGTAGACTGAGTAAAAGTCCAAAACATCATCTGTCAGTTCTTAAGACACACATATCATCACGCAGACGATCTGCAAAAAGTTTCCGGCCTCTACTCCAGTTCAGAGGATCGTTAATATCACTCGAAGGCGTCGGACTGAGCACAATGGCACTGTTATTTCCTGCGTGCACAACCGTCGTTTTCTCCTGGACGTCGACAAGGTAGACTGATCCAGGCACTACAGAATCATCAATGTCGTGCATGATGTAAAGCGAAGCAGGGAGACCTTCCAAGTGGAAAATACAATATTGACGGCAGCGAACTTGCATTATATGGACAATTGAGGGACCGATAAGGAGCTAAATTCGGTAGAAACATATATCTAGTTCATTTCACTCTCTCTTCCATCCGCAGGCAGCATTCTCTGTTCAGTAGTGGTGGAAACGGGGACGCACGAATCTTGGGTGAGTCCCAGTGCTTCACGGCTTAGCACCCCTCCACATAACCGACGTTCTCGCGGTGCCATTGTGCAGTAGGACAACATCTATGTAAGTAGTCTTTCACTATTGCTCCCAATTGAAGAGCACGGAGGCTGATGATACACTCCCAGCGACAAGCATAGTTCACATTATAGGGACGAGGGAGAGTCGTTCCCGTCGCGGTTTTCCTTCTGAATTTTTACTGTCTATATGCGCTGTAACAACATGCCCTCGCATCAATTGAATATACCATCCACTCTGCTATCCCGCTGTGCCCCCGGTAACTTATCAAGTCAACTTGATCACAACGCATTGCTACCCCGCTAACTTTACAAACCAAAATCCTTCTGAAACAGGCACCGCCGAGCATCATGACGGAGAGCCTGTTTATTTCAAAGGTATGTGCGACGGTGATTGGTCTCATCTTGCGGCTCTATATCATGTATTAACATTATAGCATCACAGCAACGGACCTCTAAGCACTAGTCGACGCCCAAAACCATCCCTCTCCAACAGCAACTTCCACACGTGGCCTCCTCTCCGCCCATAACCATTGCATGCCTATTTTTCCTTCGTTCCTCCCAGTGAATGCGCATCGTAGGATTCTCGGCAGAGGCTGATTGCGGATGAGTAGCTGCTTACGCCTGAGCTACCTGTCATGTCTTCGTCAAGCGTTGTTCGGATACGGCGTAACGGTCCAGGCTGGTGGGCACGGCTTCGGAGGATGAAGAAATCAATTGCGGTGAGCCATCTATCTAGAAAAGGAGGTGATGATGTTTGACGAGAGAGGATAAAGCTGGATGAAGAAAAGTAACCCCGGCGTGTACTGTACTAAATAGCTGCTATGTTTTATTTGGTAATCGGTATCTGCTGTTAGTTCCAACTGATTAATGGCTCGTCACAAAATTCACAAAATGGACACTCAAGCTGTGAGGTGACACAATGTAAGTGTACCAGTGAGCATGCAGACAATGAGGAGCGATCCCATCCAAGGTTTGAAGAACTCTATTAAACCAGTGTGCTTACATAGGAAAAGGTACGGTCGACGGTACATTGACACATAACGGTACATATCCGTGAACAGGGTGGAAGCTAATTGGAAGCAATTGGTACTATCGATGACAATCGACAAGGACGCGCTGTAACTGACAATGAAAAGCGACTGGGGAAGTTGGGAATCGGATGATGAATCGATGACGCTGCTTCGTCATGGCAAGTGGTAAAATGGTCCCTTGCCGCGGTCACGTGGTGTGGCTGCTTAGCGCATTAAGTCGCTGCAGCACTCACTGCGGTCACTGCTCAATACGCTATTACTCTTGTTCTCAACGTCAGATGGTACAAACTCAACTGCATTGTCTTGGGCAATGACCCAAACTGTATTTTCCCCGTCGACATTGCACAGACACAGACTGTCAGTGACCTCAGAGAGGTCATCAAAGACGAGAAGAAGCCACAATTTGACTATGTTGACGCTGACGGTCTGATGCTGTGGCAGGTGAGTGATCTGATGCCTACGATTGGGTATTGATAATCTTATATTTTGGAAGATCGACCTGCCTATCGACGAGATGATCGAGCGCAATCTTAGCAGTCTTACACTCGACACAAAGAAACCCCTATCACCTGTGAAGAAATTGCAGAAAGTTTTCTCTAAAATACCTGTGCATAAACACCTGCATATTGTTATCCAAGGTCCACCTGCCGGTGAGTTGTCTTTCGATATTGCCACCCTTTCCTCCTTACTGATCGCGGTCTGAGTCAGTGTCTTCTGGACCGCTCCACCTCAAACTTAACTGCTTTGTCTTGGGCGATGATCTTCACCGTATATTTCAGGTCAAGATTGCACCGACGGAGAGTGTCAGCGCCCTCCAAAATATTATCAAGGACGCGAAGGGGCCATCATTTGACCATGTTGCCGCCGACGGTCTTGAGCTATGGCAGGTGAATGATCGGTACCCGAGGTCTAATGCTGACGATCTGATCATTTGGAAGGTTAAGATCGATTTGAACGACCTACACTTACTCGACGCGATCAGAGATGAAGGCGTGGAGTTGAAGCCGTTAACTGAACTGTCCGAAGTGTTCACGGATGGAGTAGAGCGCAAATATATTCATATCGTTGTACAACACATTCCAGCTGTTGGTCGACGATTCGCTTATCTCAAGAAGGGCGCAGGTACTCCGTCAGCTGGTGCAAAACCGTCCGCATTCTCTATAAAGCAGGGCGAGCAAGAGTACCTTTGCAATCGTCCTCGCAGAGCTGCGGACCCTGTTCCAGTTACTCTTCTCGAGCCTATCTTCGCCAAGTTCGTGGATAATTGTCAAAATCATCAACCAACTGTCCGCGATAACGACTTTGTTTGTCAACTGTCGGAAAAGATGTCCTCCTTCTATCCCGATGAGCTCACGTGGATGAATGCATTCCAGCAAGTGCTCCGCGACTACGGTATCAAACTCAATGCTTCTATGGATGGCTCGACAAAATGTACGACAGACGGACATCTTTTGTCCCCCAACGGAAAGTTTGTACAGATGATAGTGGTGGGGAAGAACGAGATCGGAAGCGACGCTGCCGAACCCTTCGCGGAAGCAATGTTGTAATACCGCAAGTTTATCGAAGACTCGAAGATTGAGATAGTGAGGCTCTGGTCTGTCATTCCATGCATCCATATCATTGTCTTCGGTTAGTTCATTTCACCAGATTCATGGCTAAAGCCCTTTATTGACCACAATTAGGGGCATGCATTGGCTTTGCAGGCTCTGTTTTCACAGAAAAGGTTCAGTCTGATGTCCTGGTCCCTATCATTCCTCTGTTTTGGCATTCAACAGACCTCCGTATGCAAGTGATGGCGGCTCGTACTTTTGAGGCTCTCAAAATCGCCATCGAGGAACTCACAAAACTGTACTCCCATCCAATTCCGTCCCTCGAACCTAAAGATCCATCTCTAGGATGTCCTTATCCTCGGAGTTATATCAATTCAACTGGTCACACTCAGGAATTCTCGTACGATGAGACTCAGATCCCCAAGGATCGACTTATCTTCTTTGGGGAAATCGTCGGCGGTGCGGCTGGGAGCAAGATATGTATCAAGTTCGTCAGGCACTATTCCCCTGAGGCCCACGAATTCTGTGCCAGCAAGGGGCACGCTCCCAAACTTATCGCCTACAATCCTTTACCCGGTGGCTGGAATATGGTGATTATGGATGCCCTTGATATCGATAATGATTGCTTCTCGCAACGGCCTGGCTCATATCGACTGCTCAGTGAGATAGCTGTTTTGGACCGCCAGCCGCTGAAGGAAGCCATCACCTCTCTTATCCGGGAGTTACACGATTACAATGACGGCTACGTTCATGGCGACCTTCGGGATGCCAATATCGTTGTGGGAGACAACAATCACTTCATGCTGCTCGATTTCGATTGGGCTGGACCGATGCAGAAGACCCATTATCCTATGCATGTTAATCGGAAGGATATTCGACGTTCTGATGGTGCGTGGGATGGGGAGAAGATGGTGGCGGAGCACGACTTGGATATGCTAAATTATATATTTTATCCTGAGCAAGATGGTCGGGAGCCAGCTGCAAAGCGCCGCGGTGAAGGGTCGCCAATGACCATTTGATTCACAGGCGCCTCTCCAAGCCTTCCTCAGATTTGGGAGTACTGCCAGGTTGCGCAACTTGCGGCGGCAGGCACAACAAGAGTCACAACTCGAATCATGGCTGAAAGGGGGTAGAATTCTACTCGCGCGATTTAGCGTATGTTTCAGCTGGTCAGATATGTGTACCTTAGCGAGAGCTTCCGGGGGGCTCTGAAAATCATTCCAATGTCACAAAACATAGAATGAAGCTGCTCGAAATACTTGCGCACCAGCAGGTAGCGCTCTCAGTAGATTTAGAACCTTGAGTAAATTCCATAGATCGAAGAACTGCAAGAAATGATCAATGATCAGTACTAGTATGGGGTCCATACTGTGCTAGAACTTGCGTTTCTCCTCTACAGTTCATTGAAACTCAGTTGCAAGCAAGTTGAATTAGATCGAGTGTCGCGAAGTACAAAATACCTCATTAAACATTGTCTCACGTTCTACTCGTCCCTTGTTGCGCAATATATTACATACAACCTCAGGGTGATGACAGCTACTTAGTTTCAGATCAGCGCGATGACCCGGCTAATAACTTGAAGCGCGGTCATATCTACCATTGACAGTGGGGCCGTTTCTTCCTCTTAGTTATACGCATCATGTTAAGTTTCACGTGTAGGAAGGAGGAAACATAAACAACATCTATGCAATCTTGACAGTCTGAATGACATTCGTAAGCATACACCAGCGGCCAAAAACAATAAACGGACGTACTTTGGCATACAACGAGTCTACGACCTTGCTAACTTGCTCCAGAGTCCCAATTGCTGCTCCATACGTGTTCTGAAAATGGGATATGAGCATGGATGGGATGAATGGGAATAGGGGGCGCACGTCGGCTTCTAGCTCATCGAATACGATTAAACATCCTCTTCCCTGATCCAGCACGCCGTGGAACACCTTGTCCAAGATCATCTGAGATAGCCTGAGACACGACATCAGCTACTTTTCACAGAGAAAATTTAATACACACTTGGCCTCAACGTCCTGCCGTCCTTGCCCGACTTGTTTGGCAACATAGTCAATCTCTACCACCGAGTACGGCTCAACGATACGCAGCAGGTTTTGCTGGAGAAGGGTGTCATAGAGCGCTGCAAGATGCGAGCGAATGGTAGGGTCGGACGAGAGTTCTGTGTAGCAATGACAAGTCAACAATGAGCTGCATAAATGGAACATGACATGCCATGTTTGTAATCCCGAAGGGCCTTCTCAAAATCGGACAAGTTCCGATTCTGATGCGCAAGCGCTATGGTACGCATGCTCTCGATCTCGCGGAGCTGAGCATATTTCACCGCGAGCTTGATGGAGAGAAGTGATGTTACATCTTCGGGCTGGGACGCACATCAGAATGATTGGCGAGTTAAGGACATTGACAACACACCATATTCAACATGACCTTGCACAAAAGCATGTACTTGAGTGCGTTCAGCGCAGCTGGGTCGTCCTGCGATGACATATTCTCAAAAGTCTCGTAGAAATATGAGTATGCAGTAGTGTAATCCTTGTCCTCGGCATGGAGAACACCGGATTGGAGGTCTAACGCTGCTTGAAGATGAGGAGGACAATATATTGAGTTTGCAGCAGTCCTGGCGGAAGTGAGGGCAGCCTTTTCATTTCACAGACGTAAGGGCACATAATGAGAATACCAGGATGGCACCCGAAGGACTAACCTTAGACTTCGAGAGGTTTCCAATGCCACGGTAGACGCGACTCTCGAGGAGGTGTACTTCGGTAAGAATCATCTTGTCATCTAACCTTTTCAACTCTGTCAAGAGTGCGTCGATTCTCGTTAAGGCTAACTTGTACTGTAGTGCTTCAAGTTGCCTGTACCAATGATCAGCATCGTCAGAAGAAGTAGAAGTGTTTCTTACAGGGAAACGAGTCGAATTTCCAAGCTATGTTTGAGGAATATGCGCTTTTCGCGCTTTGACCACTCAATGTTGTCGGTTAGGACGTCAATCTGGGTTTGCCGGCTGTTGGGGATGGAGTTGAAGTAATTAAGAAGCGTGCGGACTAGGTAGACATTAATCAAGTATAGCAGGTCAAGAGCATAGGGTACTCACTCAGCTTGGCAGTCTTTGCCTTGGCAGTTGAAGACATGAATGATCTCGAGAGTGTGATGACCTGCGCTAAGCCACTGGCATCTCTGTCTGGAGTGAGGGCTTGCGTAAAACAACAGACTTTGTAAGACTCACTTTTGATCTCGATAGAGCTCTGCGAGTTTGATCAAGGCCGACTCTTGGTCACGTAGGGACTGTTCCTTGTCAGCATTGACTGCTGATCCATTAGAGGTTGATGCTGGGAGCAGGATTAGCACTAGCAGTCAAGGCATACACTGTTCAGCATACCCGTAGAATCCAGTATTTGTTTGTAAAGCTCCTCTGCACGCTTTGGGTTAGAAGACGCGAGATCTGCAGCCTGCTTGAGGAGGTCTTGAGTGGATGTCATGATTCAATATTCAGTGTTGGCTATGAGTAGAAAGCGTTCATGGGCGTGACGCGTCTTCACACCGTGGGAATATGAACTTGTGAGACTGACGCGTCGAAGGGAAGCCAAGGGAAGCTCCCTAACACTGACAGTCATGGCAGAAGAAATCATTCCGATACCAAATCTCAGCCTCCCCCAGCACCTGTTCACTCTTATCTCACCAACGCTCGGGCAACTTCACGACAATGCAAGAAAACAATTGCTTGAAGGAATCAAGGCAGATAGTAAGTAATGAGATCATCTTAATGTTATTGACTTGATCTATGGTTTATGCAGAAATGTCACCGTATTATAAGTTAGTAACCTCTGCGGGTGCTCTAACGCCTGATTCCGCGTTGCTCGAATCGATGGAGAAAGATAATGAGGAAGAGCTCAAGAAGCTAGACGAGAGACTGGCAGAGGCGGAGAAGCAAGAAGGAGAATCCGAGATATCAGACGCTTTGAAAGCTAGAGCTAATCATCTAACTCGAATTGGTGACAAGGTATGCCTTTCCTATGCTAAGTCATACATACACTGAATATTATATATAAAGGAAGGCGCAGTCGCAGCGCAAAAACTTGCGCTAGAGAAAACACCTGGCCTTGGCTCGAGGATAGATATTGTGCTCACTCTCATCCGACTGGGAATTTTCTTCGGCGATAATGGCCTCATCACTGAGAACCTTCCCAAAGCAGAAAGGTGCGCTATCGCAAAGCTTTGCCGTGACCTTGAATTGACATATCATCTAGACTCATCGAGGAGGGTGGTGACTGGGATAGGCGTAATCGTCTAAAGGTCTACCGTGGGCTCCACATGATATCTATCCGCCAGCTTAAGGCTGGTGGCGCACTTCTCCTCGATGCACTATCGACATTCACTGCCACTGAACTCACAACGTACAATGACTTCGTCGCTCTCACCATCATTATAAACGCTCTCACCCTCAAACGAGTAGATCTCAAGAAACGGGTATGCTTATTCTCCTAGTATTTCTCACTGCTGATCAATTTCCTGTAGCTTATTACCGCACCAGAGGTTATCTCCGTTTTACCCGAAATCCCGATCCTTGGAGACCTATTAAACAACCTTTACGACTGCCACTACGCAAAATTCTTCGTCGCACTCGGTACGTTTCTTCGCACCCACAATCCACTTCCGAGGCCCTTGTCCAGCTTCACATTATATTTGTCTGATGCGATTGATAATGACTGACATGCCGTGTCCATGCCCACAGCGACCCTTGAGCAGAAGTATCTCCTACCCTCACGACTCCTCTCGCCTCATACCCGCTACTATGTACGAGAGATGCGTATTTTGGCATACAGCCAACTCCTGGAGTCCTACCGCAGCCTCACTCTTGAAAGTCTTAGCAGTGCATTTGGTGTCAGCGTCGAGTTTGTTGACAGGCATGTATTATCTGCACGTGTATTTTACTCGCCTCTGAGCATCTCTTCTAGTGAGCTCTCACGGTTTATCGCCAACGGGCGTTTGCATTGCACCATCGACAAGGTGCACGGTATTGTGGAGACGACACGACCATCGCTCAAGAACGCACAGTACGACAAAGTCATAAAGCAAGGCGATGTCTTGTTAAATTCGATACAAAGATTGAGTAAAGTGTTGTACTAGTACTTTACGTCTTATCCCAGTCTTTCGTGTACTCAGACAGTATTGTACTCATTTAGAGTTGATACATAAGGGTGCGCAGAAGTGGGCACATTCAAGTTGTTCCTGTCATCAACATGGACCCTGAGCATGTCCTCGATCTTCTTATGTAGGCCTATCAATGCATTGATATTATTACGGTGTTACCGGTGTCAGTGAGGTTGTTTGAAAGTTTCCGTCAGATGACGCTTAGTAGAAGTTCACATACACATCCACAGTGTGCTACTGCGGCACTGCTACTTCTCATGAGAAACCTGGCAAACATCACCTCTAGCCGTCGAGTGCTGCTCACACTCATCCCCGTCTCATTGGCTGCAGGCTGGACGTATTGGTTATCGTGGCGCACAACAAGCAGCTTACTCACGAGCCGCATGACCGCCGAGCCGCAAAACGTCAGACAGCATCCTACATACTGGTTTAGCGATGGTTCCATCGTCATTCGATCACGCAGCATGAGCAATGGGGAGGTTTGCTTCAAGCTGCACGAGAGCTTGTTGCGTCGACAATCCCGCTTTGTTCAAAGGATGTTAGATAGCGAGACCAGCGCCGACTCTGAAGTATTGATTCCACCAGAACTTGGTGTTCAAGTCCAGGATTTTACAGCGCTGCTGGAGCATCTATACCATGATATGTGAGAGTATTTCGTCGTGGTGGAACTGACAGAAAACAATTTTGATGCTCTTGCAGCCCTCTTTCCGCTGAAGCGCCCTTCTCGCATGTTGCGGCGATCCTGCGTGTCTCTTCCCCGAATCAGCTTGATCTGCCCGGTGTGCACATGTCAGCACGGGCTTACTTTGTATCGATGTTTCCACAGGGGCCTCAGCCATTCGCACATCCTAGTAGCCATCTAAAAGAGGCACTGGCACTTGTGCAGTCGTATCAGATTCCATCGGTGGGTTCATGTCCATTCCGTCATGCTTGCGATTTTGTGTTAGGTTCCTTCCTGTTGTTCCGTCGGTGTGGAATTATGGACAGCAAGCTTCTCTGAATACGCTTGCCACTTGCCTGGGTTTCTTGCCGTGGTACGATAGTTCGTTCTAATGGCCAGTCGGACATTTGAGCATGCTCTTCCGTCCTTTGAAAAGCTTGCGGTTTCAGACGCGTGTAGGGCAATCACTTAGTGGGGTTCTCTTGTGGCGTGTTAAATGCTTGGTTTTTTATATGGATTCTCGCGTCTGGGAAGGCTACTATCGATGCTGGGGGTGGCTCGTTCCTATTATTTATGGGCAAATTTTTCTGGTTCTGGAGAATTCGTGTATGCTACTGACAGGTCAGCGTCTAACTCCTACGAGCTTTCAGTGATCATTTCGTTTTATTTATGATCGGGGACAAAAAATTCACTGTTGTCGGATGTCTTTTTTTCGTTCGCTAGGCGTTTTCAAGGTTTTCGGAGATCATCGAGAAGCTGAATCTACTATTCCAGATCAGGAAAGGCATATATTACAGCATTGTGACGACTTCTGAATTCGAACCCGAGGACGATGACTTGGATCTGGAAATTTTCATTAAACCAAACGGTTTGCCAGGGTCATCGTCAACGCCACGCCTCGTTCTACCCCCAACAGATGTCGAGCGGTGCAGAAGCTTGATGACTGGCATCGTGGAGCATTTCACCCCTATTTTGTTCACACCAGTGCGTGTTCCTTTCTTCTGATTCGGAGGAAGTGGCCACCGCAGTGATATTTTGACTTGTGGCGAGTCACCGGGAAATGAGATCCTAATCAAACGGCGATTCCGTTGATACGTTTCACTGGCTTCAGATGCTATAGCCTTCGTCGACCACCAAACACCGAATGTTAGAAGATTTCTTTTATTGATGACTTGATCCCTTATTGTATAACCAAGAGGCTGTGCGCTAATTCGTCGATTGTTTTAGCCTGCAACTCCTCATATGGCATGTACAGACGTGTTTGCGGACAAATGGATGCCGCTCGTAATAACGCCTGCAATATCTAACTCTGGTGTCTGCAAACCACTCGAAATGCTTGAGCAAATTAAGCAAATCGACTGGGCCGCCGAGGGCTTGTGTGCTACGTGTGTCAGAGAAAAGATACAAGAGTGGACACAGGAGCAGGAAGATGTATGGGAGAAAATGGACTCATGGTTGGTTGGTTGGTTGAATCCGGAGTTCGGCACAAAGCATTCCCTTGTTTGAAATACACAATGGAGATATAGATCAGGTTTGTTGTGGTATTCGCGGCCCATCTATAATTATTGTATGTAAATCGGGCACCAACAGTTGTCGACGTCTGTTACAGTGAAGCCCCGCAACGTGACCTTTTTTTTTTTGTTTCAAGCACACACAACTTATAGCTATACTATGAAACAACACTTGACGATTCAAATTTGGAAAGTTAGGTGGCTTCCGATTTGAGAAAACATGAAGGCGCTAGTACGTAATGTCCTCATATCTTGTAAACGACAGTTTGCATTCTTCTTTGTTTTGTGCATCCGACCAGCAGTTCAATCTCGATGCGCTGTGTCGTCAGTGTACACGCTACAGGATGTCTGTGGTTGTCCATTCAACACAATACTGATCACTAAAAATTTTGTATACCCGGGCCATATTATTCATTAAGGTCACGACATCAATACTTTTACTCGACCGGAGTCAGCGAGCTCAACTTGAATGACTTCATGAGGCTAGTATTTATTCTCAAGCCATATGTGGGAAATGATTTGCTAGTTTCAGGTTTTTCGGCCTCACTGCTTGATGGTAGCGTTGTCCTTGCCGAAAACATCGTGACAAACGCAAGTTGCTTGTGGGCGCGATGAGGGCATTCCAAGTTTCAACGACCGAAATGAACTGTTGTTGACACTTCCTTCACGAGTATTTTCACATTTGTTCGATCAGAGGTTCGTGGTCGTTTTCCTCCTTGAGCTAATATGGTCATCGACGATTCTTTCTCGTACAATGCGATTTGTGGAAGACGCATCTCACCTGCAAGGAGCTGCTATTCTGGATATTACCAGCCCACAATGACCCAAGGTACATCTATTTTGGCTGCCAAAAAAATATTTTTTGTTACTGTGTGTACCCGCGTATACTGACCTACGTGGAATTTTGGAGAAGCACCAGTCACGGACACATTGTTCTATTGGTGTCGGACTTTTGTCTCCTGGGACACACAACACCCTCCTGAATCCTGAATCCTCGCAGCCCTTCTCCTTATGGGGTGTCTGGCATCTGGCATCTGTACTTGTGTCGCAACAGGTGGTGGATCTGTGGGCTCCTTTCGTGGCACCACTCTGTCAATGTCAAATCGACCGCTTCCAAGAATCACAGATTCTCAATTGTTGGCCGCCTCATCCACGCACAAGAGTAACGGTGGCGCGAGTTAAGAGGCAGCGTGTGTCCTTCAAATAACACATAAGTACCTTCCAGCGTACCTTCGATCAAGCATTTTCCAGAGACCACCATTCTCGCCCGTGCACAATCATGACCGACGAGAAGAAACCAATGTGTATTCGGGACGTGGTCCCTTCCCCTCACCCTCCACCGCGAATCTTGAGTCATGGCATATATACAGTTGCCTACGAAAGCCCGCCACCTGTCACCTGGACCTTGGACATTCGAGCCTGGATTGAACAGTATCTTGTCTCCTTTGCCGACTTATCCTACGCTCGAAGGCTTCTCGGAGAAATATATCTTCTGGCTCCTGGGCTGTTTATTGGCCATATCTGCGCTATGTTGTGGCTTAGTATCTCCGATGCACTGCTTCTTTTCTGTTTAGGTTCCATATTTAACTTTGTGAGTGGTGCACCCGAATCAGATGTATGAAACTTATCCTGTGCAGGTCGAGGGTCATTCCTCGGGAAACGTGTCTCACGACTCACTTAATATTGCCATCTACGGAGGGTTCTTCTGCGCCATCATTGAACCTGCTTGCAGTCGCTGCCTGTACGCTCATGTGATTTCTTATTTCGAGTGGCTGGCTTATCATTAACTGTAGAGCATATGTGAACGACATTATCAACAGTCGCTTGAAAGCACATTTCCTTCCCCGGCTTATTGAAGGTGATGCAACCCATCGAGAGTTGTATCCATATTGAAACCGTGAATAATATTTCCAGCCAGTATGCGTGTAGATGTGTCTTCCATGCAAGGTATAGATCTTCGTTGACTTCTCAATACCTTTTGTGACACCATTTCCTAGATTGTTACACAATATTTCCCGTCAGGGGCCACTTTCCGTCGGATATACCAGGCTCGTCATTCTTACAAGGTTCATTTCACATCGCTCGCACAACCATTTCCCTGTTGTCGCAAGTAGCTGTCTTGATGAACGCAGTACTACACAAACCTAGTCCGGAGAGAGAGGTATTGTTTCTATTTTGCATTGCTCATCCGCTCGTCCGCTGGTTGGCACCATCCAATGTTACCGGTACCCAAGGTTTGTGGTTATTGAGGACTATCGCTATTTTCTGAAACAAACTCGTTGTAGGATATATCTTTTATACACTAAACGTGCCTTTCAAGCATATGAAATCTCTCTATGACCTAGCATTCTCATCTCAATATCGAGAGGAACTGATACTCAACGGCGCCGCCAACAGCATCCACTCTGGTAAGATAATATTCATTCAAGCGCGCTTATGCTAATGGGTTGTGCAGAATACCAGAAGTCGACTGAGCAGCTCGATGATGAAATCGTAACGGAACCATTTCCCTGGACAAGTGGTTTGTTCAGAAGGTGGTACTGGGACTTCCTAATCAATTTAACCCTCGACCTTCCACTCGTAAGTTATCATATCTTACTTGTCTGATGTACTGACATGCTTCAAGGCGGTCTATGCGCTGGTTTTGCCTTGTCGCCTTTCGCCTTCTTCTGTGATGTCAATTGCTCTGCTACAACAAGCGACCAATAGGCTTTCCCTAAGCATCGGCGAATATGGGATGAATTCTACATCACTGAAGAGCTTATGCCTTCAGGCGAAGTGGCTCTACGATGCTATCAGTTACAAGAGCAAGATGTCCAATGGACCGATGTCTTATCCAGATCCCTCGCGAGGTGGTTCGTCGGATGGGATGAAAATATCTTTTCGGTGAGCTTCATGCTACAAATGCGGTGATGTGCTGACTCTGATGCATATGATATAAATAGACAAGTATCGCTTCGTTACGAGAAATGCAGTCACAACGCTCTTGACAATGTCACCCTGGAGATTGCTCCCGGTCAGCTTGTCCTTGTTGTCGGTGTCAATGGCAGCGGGAAATCTTCATTATTGAAGCTCATTGCGCGTCTCTCCAATCCTACTGAAGGGGAAATTCTAATTGACGACAATTCATTGTCGACATATGATTCCGATGATGTGCGCGCATCAATCGCGTTTTTGCCTCAGCTCCCGCT
Organism: Suillus subalutaceus; assembly: GCF_016647625.1. Classification (NCBI taxonomy): domain Eukaryota; kingdom Fungi; phylum Basidiomycota; class Agaricomycetes; order Boletales; family Suillaceae; genus Suillus; species Suillus subalutaceus. The sequence goes on from NW_024540324.1 coordinate 24,964, forward strand.
GTTATTTCCCATGTCCGTGAAGGAGAACATCTGCCTTGGGTTGCCATCCTGTGTTCATGCGACCGATGAGCAAATTCAACAAGCAGCCAAAATGGGTAGTTGCACGAACTGGGTATCAAAGTTGCAGAATGGGTATGATACACAGGTGACACCTACTCATGATATTGGGAATGGGTGGGTCGACGGAACTTATGGCGCCATCTCTGAGAGATTGCGGGAAGAATTGGCGCGTCATAAACAGCACACAGTCACAATCTCAGGTCAGTACTCGCAGTTTGTGTGCGCGTTTTCACTGACTAATAAGTGGTGACAGGTGGTGAAAAACAACGCCTTGCGGCGTACGTACATTACCGTTACTTCTGCGTCATAGCTGCTCATTTTCACTGTTTCTTCATCAGGGCGAGAACCTTTATGAGGATCAATCACACAGACATCAGATTAGTTGTAATCGATGAAGCCACGTCGTCTTTGGACGCTATCACGGAACGCGACATTCTTTCCGAATTTCACCATGTCCGCCAAGGAAAGACGATGATCCTTGTCACTCACCGCTTCCACCATCTTGTCAAGGAGGCTGATCAGATCATGTAAGCAGAAACGCTGTGCTAGCTATACAGATGAAATTGACACCTCGTGGCAGATGTATGAAGGATGGATCCGTGGTCGAGCGAGGGACGCATACTCAGCTGATTGAAGATGATGGCGAGTATGCAAAACTGTATAACGCGCAAGTTCTCTCGGTGTAATCCTGAATATCATTGCGTCGGTGATTTTGTGACTCTTCTTGTACTCATGTTTCTCGTACGTTTCTTATTTATGTTTCCCGATACTGTTTTTGTGCCCTTAATTGCGATATCTATTGCTGTAACTTTTGCAATGCAAGTCTCGATAACTTATCTGAGGTACAACAAAACCTTCGCGCGTGAAAGTCCTTCCGATACGTATACTTACGATGAAACCACGTATCATCATGATAAGTATTGATCTCAGATCTTGGAATCTCAAACTAAGACTTGCCAGCTGAGCCACGTTTCTGCCTAACCGGAACCACGCATGAGCGCCTGCCTTATCCACACATGTGGTGTAAACAAACTGACCCTCAAGTACCCCCCGGGCCAGTTCACCGATCAGATCTTCGATGAAGGATGCCTGCTAGGTGTTTTATCAATTTGAAATATCGTTGACGGCATACGTCGGATCGCGCGTTCATACGCAAGGCAACTTGAAGGACTCGGACCCACTATGCTGGAATGAGCTTAGTCTCACCGGGCAAGATATGAAATCTAGGGTGACTCAGGTAGCCGCATATGCAACTTTGTTTGGGCATTTTGACAGGCTCGGTGATTCCTGATGGGCCGGCAGGGAAATAACAGAATGTATTTACGCTGATGCCATGGGGAAAGCGTCCATGAAATCGCCCCGACGCTTCTCCAAGTTATTAACCCATCGAAGAGTTGTCCATATCTGAAGACTCCGCAAGCTAAATTCGTATACGATATGACACAGCAACAGGGAGAACGACGGTAATACACAGAACAAAAAAAGAAGAGAAGAGAAAACGATCTCGATACAAGAAAAGGCGACATTGAAAATGAAAGCGTAAGATATGATATCATGAAGACGGGCATAAGCGCAAAGCAAAGCATGGTAACATGAGGTATGAAGAAAATCATGACGTGAAGAAAATAAAAGTAGAACGTGAAGGGAGTACTAATGGAGAACGCGCCATACCCAAACGCTCGCAAAAGCACGAGTCCATACGGTAGGCACCAAAGAAAAAGTGTCTCCAAAACTGGTATCCATCCAGGCGAAACTCACTCGATGATCTCAAACCGTCCCCTTTTCCCCTCTCTCCCATCGCCTCCATCGTCCAATTCCCGCTTCTCTCCTCCCATCCCAGGACCTAATGCACCTGCGAGACCGAACGAAAAGCCCTCGGGCACTCCTACCCCCCGAAAAACTCTCCTGGGTAACGATATCTCTCAGAATAGCTGCGTATCGCTCGTCAGATAGACCCATCCCTGCTAGGGGGTTAATCCGTCCATCGTCGTCGTACCCCGACATTCCCAACGCCGGATGAAGACTGGAAGAGGAGGATGAATTAGATGTAGAACTGGAATTAGACGATGAAGTGTGTCGTTGTAATTGCGACGCCCCAACCGCGAGTGCTTCGCTAAAAGACGGATCTGAGAGAGGTGGGACGCCGAGCGAACGTGGTACTTTCGACATTTGTTGAATAACTTTAAGGTGCATAAGGTGTTTCTGCGCAGCCGTGTCAATTCATACATCCTCCATCTTGGTATAAAACACACCTCCAACATATCCAACAACCCCTCCTTCGTAAATGGCTTAGGTAAAATATCATTCATCCCAGATGAATAATACGTCATAATCTCGCTCGGTTTCGAATTAGAGGTCATACTGATAATGGGGGTCATATGGTCGAATTGGCGTATGAGATTCGTAGCGCTGACTCCGTCCATTTTGGGCATTACGATATCCTGTAGCATTCCCAATCAAATTAGTTTGTGGCACACGCGGAGAGAAGAAAAGTACTCGCCATCAACACCAAATCGTATTTTTCAAGGTTCATCTTATTCACAGCTCCAACACCATCCACAGCAACATCAATCATGCATCCAAACACCTGCAAGAACTTGCTGCTCAATCTCCTGCTCACCGCGTCGTCGTCTACAAGTAACACCCTAGGCGGAACAGCCCATCCCGGCACGAACGTAGACCGTCGAACACGGATAGTCGTAGGCGCAGTCGAAGATCGTCCATTAGACAGCGTCGGACGTACGACTTCTTCAGAATATGGATCGGGTTCCGATGGAAGGTTGTCGTTGTCGTTCCCTCCCTCGCCCTCACCTTCACCTTCTGCAGGTGGAGGCACAGCGCCCGTCGAAGGATTAGCATTGAACATCCAATTCCCATTCTGATCCTCCACGCTACTCCGGGGTAACAGATGTCCAACCGTAAAAACCTGCAGTCCCTCATGCATCGTCGTCGGCGCGTCCCAGTTCATATCAGGGGGAAGGAGAAACGTAGCGTTGCCGTCTTGTGTCGACGCTTGTGATGAGGACTGCTGTTGCTGCTGCTGTTGATGTTGCCCCCCTCGATGCAAATGCGAATGCATCCCACTCGTCCTCTGCATATGCATTTCCTCACCCGCTGACGACCCCGAAGCACCAGAACCCGAAGCCGAAGTCGAAGTCGGGGTCCTAAACGCCGCATCGCTCGCTGCCCGCCTCGACATCTCGTTCATCTGCACTAGACTCAGCCGCGCGACCATATCTGGATCTTGCAGGCCGAGTTCTTGGGCGGGAACGAATTGCTCTTGGGCTGGGACGAATTGGTGGGGGTGGGGAGGGGGGAGAGAGTATGGGTTGCGGAGGGAGGCTGGTTGGGGCGGTTGGGACATGGGCATGGGTTTGCGTGCGTGTGATGAAGGCATGGAGAACGAGTTTGAATTTGAAGGAGATGCGAGGAAGGGCGATGGTTGTGGTTGGCTCATAGACCGCTGTGAGTGAGATGCTAGGAGAGAAGGCGGTGGATGTGTGCTGGGCGTCATGGTAGGCGCGATGGGTGTTGTTGAGGTTTGAGACATACTGTGGATGGGGGTTTGAGGTGGGGGTTGAGACACGGTGGGTTGAGACACCGATACTGGAGCGATAGGTACTGAAGCAGCAGTAGAAGACCCGGCGGCGGTTTGGGAGGTAGCGTCTGAGGGGTCTTTGGGTTTACCTGGGGAGAGAAATATGTATTAATGAGGGAAAACACAAATACACGAGAGGAGGAAGAAGGACAGGCCCAGGCATAGAAATCAGGGCCATCACCAACTCAAAATGCACCCGCGTCCTTGGTGCCTAGTAGACCGTCAACCGAACATTGTAAACCTATCAATTGGACATCATAGACCCATCAACTGAGCATCGAGGCCCCATCATCAATGTCTAGACCACGACTAGCGCATTGCAAACAGACGCATCTTTATCTCCACAGGGGTAACAACAGTCACCCCCACGGGGAAGCGCATTTCGAAAAGGTACACGGAACAGACAGGAAACCGACGAGGAACGGAATGGGACATGATAAAAGAAATAAAGCAACAAAACAATCGATCAAAGACACTCACCTCCCTCCCCTAAAAAATACTGTATCAATCCCTGCATCAAGCCATCCTGCTGCGCCATCCCCTTTTGAAAATTGACCATCTCAACAAGCACGTCCCCGTACTGACGCTCCAACACCCTAATCCGCTCTTCAGCCCTCACGACTTGATTCCTCAAAGTCTCATTCGTAGCGAATAGATTATCATTCTGAGCCTGTAAAGACGAATGTGATGCAAGTAGGGAATCCGTCTGTCCTCGTAGTGTCTCATGCGATGATAAAAGGGTATCATGCGATGAGAAGAGCGATTGGTATGAATTTTGCAGGACGCCGATGTGGGATTGCACAGTTGCTAGTTCGGCAGTGCTAGTTTCGCCTGGGATGGGGCTGCCGGAGCTTGTTCCTCTGCCGCCGCTGTGACCCCCGTTAGAGGAGGATGGGAGAGATTTACGCGCTGCGGGGACTTTGCGCTTTATGTTTTCGAGGGCGTCACGTCGGTCGGCATGGAAATCGGGGTGTCGGAATGTCCAGCTGTGCTCGCCGAATTGAGCATCGTCGGATGTTTTAACCTGATGCGGAAGAATTAGTATATTGGATGGTAGAACGGAATGAGGTAGAGGAGGTAAGATATGTAAGGAGGTGGAGTGGTACATCGTGTAGTAAGTACGGCCTGATGAATGTATAGCGCTCGGACGCTGCCTTTACGGAGATGAAGACGGACCCAAGGTGATTGTGCCAGGTCACGATTGGTGCCAAGAACCCCCTGTGGCGACGACCAATTACAAAAAGGAGAGTGACAAGTATATCTCGGCGGTGGCAATGCACGAACAAACCGTCAGACCTGGTCGACAAGCATCTGAGATAGACATAGAAGCCTCGGATCGAACCGAGGATCGACGGGAAAGGCCGAGTTGAGGATGGGGGATTCCTGTGGTAGAATGGAGTGCGGATCGCTGAGATAAAGAGGATTGGATTGCCTTTGATAGACGATATGGGGGTATGCAAGAAGTCGCGTGATGTATGCATGAGTGGGGACAATGGAGAACTCGAGGTGGGAATAAAAATAGAAGGAACGGTGAAAAGACGAAAGGACTGAAAGGAAGAAGTTCGAGATCCGGAGTAGACTAGACTCACTTTATGAAAATCATATTTGTTGAGTTGTCTTACGAAGGAAGCAAAATTTGAATGCTTGAACATGCGTGGGAGGATGGATTTTGTAAATTCGTTCATGTCCTGAGGGAAGGATGAATGAAATATGGGTGAAAACACCGATAATTGGAAGAGAATACGGACCTTTACGACGAAGCAGTCGCCTTGTGGGCCCCATGACACAACATGAGAGAAGGTATGGTCTTCTAACATTCTGTATGATAGAAATGAAAGTTGTGATGGTGATGAAGAAGAAAGAAGAGAAGATGTACTTGTAAAGCTTTTTGACGAAATCGCTTGTTGCTGGCATAGTATCTTCCTGTTCTTTGAGTGGCGGGACTGAGTGGATCTGGTGAGTGGGTTCTCTCTTCATCTGCCTCATCTCTCGTTGTGAATGGATTGGTACATCTTCTCTTGAATTTGAAGTGCGATGGATTGATGATGATTGACCCCATGAGACTGGAGAAGGGTGGCGATAGGGCGTCGAGTCCATTGCAGCCATGGGAGGGAGAGTTGTGACTGATGCACGCTGAGGGTGATTTATAGCAGGTAGCTGAACTTGTGGTGGCGGTAACTGATGTGAAGCAAATAAGCGAACTGAAGAGTAAGGAGGACCTGTAGTAGCGGTGTGGTGGTCCATGTGCATGGCTGTATAGCGTACCAAGTGATTATTATCGCAAGGGTGTAAACTTGTAAGGGTCGAAACCCAAACACAGGTAAACTCACGCTTTCAACCCAGACGCAACAAGGCTCTCGAGCTCGATGTCGATGCTTGAAGAGATTATATCAATAGAAGAATTACTCTGGTAAATGAGTCTAGACTTTTGACTAAAGTACTATTCAATAGACGCCCAAATGTTCCAGGCTCAGCATGCGGTTCCGAATTGTCCGACAATCGCTTTGACGGCACACCCCTAGGTTCTTCTAGACTACCGTCACCCTCGTTCCTGTCTTCACCGGTCACTATCGAGCCGACCTATCGATTCAATAGCACTTCATGAAGAACCTAACCTTCATTCTTCACATCATCCTTCCTTCAGCACTAATTCCTTCCTCATTAAAGTAATTTCGCTTCCTTTCAACTAATCGTTCCCTTATGAAGATTTGATGTACCAAGAATATCTCATCGTCTGCCCTACCCCCGACATTCAATATACTCCACACGTCCGAACTTCATATCATCACATCATAAAACCTCGGGGTATGCCGAATCAAATATCCCCCATCCAATACCCACTCCATTAAGTCGGTTTCTCAATTCCTCAAACTTCCCACTTTGCGTCCTTCGTTAATGCCGCTACATGTCCTATCTCCCCCGACATACACAATCATTTCTCTACCCCTGTCACCAGCTGCCAGCCTAACAATGGCTTCTCAGCCTTTGCTCAGCCTCTCGGGATGTCCCATGGGCGTTCTACTTAAAAAGAAAACAGGCTTGCGTCCTAGTTAATCCCATAGTAAATCCACGTCTTTATTGACCGATATCATTCACGTCTAACTTTATGAATAGACTGACAAGATGCGAACTCTATGTCAACATAGTAAATACGCGACGTCCCTAAGGAAAGACTGAACCGTAGGCAAACGCAGCCCGTGCACATAATTAAATAAAGGCACGTCCTATCTCCTTACAACTATTCGTTTATCGTTTCTGCACAGCTTCGTACTACTATGTCTTCTGAGTCGACGAACATGATACCCCTCATGCTCCTGGTTTTTTTTTGCGCGAGGTCCTACAACTCACTGCGCATACCATGATGCATCAAATTTTGTGCGCAGCTTCGGACTACCTTGGCATGAGGGCATGGTTTTAGAAGAAGCCACGTATGTGGTAAAGGCACGAGGTCCTTGACCGTCTCCTTATTTGCGATTCATATCGCGATGTAGGAAAATACTTTACCGTTGAGCGCGCGTAGCCCTCGTGAGTCCGTTTGATTGTCCCACATCCCACTATTTAATGTCCGCGTGAGATGGGCACTGCAGCTACTGCTCTCGTACATAGAGAACCCAAATGCATAACGTGCTAGTACGCCACATACCCTCGGAGTTTCAAACAATGTCAAGCCACCCGCCCGCGGACACCACATCACACTAATCCCCAACTAGAACCTGTCCCGTCGAATCCCATAAACACACTTAAAATTCGTCGGGAGTTTACCTATGTCGCAACAAGACGTACAAGCACCGATCCCCACTGATAATCCGACCTCACTTGGATTTACGGCTCCGAAATTGGACATGAAAGCGCGTCATGAGTGGGTATACCGAGGTCTCGGTGACCTAAGTAGCTCAGGTGACGTGGAAATACCCATTAGGTTGCCCCACGGAGCCAACATAAGTGTCATATACCCTTTGTTAGAAACGCGGCAGCAGTCATCAGCCAGAATATCGATGGCGATACCGGCATTTTGAATTGGAGGATTGATGCAGGCAAATCATTGCTGGGGCATCCCCGGGAAGTTCCATGGTTCGTGTTATGACATTACGAGATGTCATGTTGGATGTATTGATCCAAATGTCAGGAATTCAGGCGTTAGGTTGTCGTGGGCAACAGCAAAGGTTGTTCGAGAGTTCGGCTAGTTGTCGTCCATCACTGGAGGAAGACAGAGTACTCGTGTCATTCTTGGCCCCTCCGAGGTATAGACCACGACGGTTTTCAGCAGTTGCTGCGGGTGCGTGGCGATTGATAGCAGTTACCTCATACATAAATTATATATGCATGCAGCATCCCGATCAGAAGCAAAAGAAAAAGTCCGTGGTTCTTTAAGTTTCCAGCTGTATTATAGTAAATAGTCTGCCCATTGTTCGATATTTGCGATGTTGCAATCTGGATCAACTCGGAACAGAACCACCACTATCGGATCATTTCACGTTGACCAGTTGGCTCCTGGACAATTCCCCCTTGCGATTGGAATTGGTAACATGCGCTAATCAATACCCCCTATTACAGTCTGTGGCCTATGATCTAAAAACGTGGATGCGAACACGATGAAACTTTCGAATGCGCGAAAACGGCGTTCCACTAGAGAAGTATAGTTTCATAGAACAGCCCCTGCCTGCCCATTTGCATTACGCCTTCGCCTCACCTATATTTATCTCAAACACTTCGCGCTTATTGAAATCGGAATACGTCCGCACCTTAATTTTCTGAGCAACTTGTAATACAGAGAAAACTCAAAAGTCGTACTAAGATTGCTATTGAGGCCGGGAAATGCCGTGGTTGTACGTTTTGGAACTGCCACCAACTATCTATACCGTTAGTAGTGACTGACTTCGACTTTCTGAATCTAATGCTAACAACGTTATCTCATATTAGAGCTCTACCCTGCACCCCGCTGTTATTCCTCAAGCAAACAAAGGCACTCATTCTGACGAACCTTATAATGGGTCCGACTAGAAGGTCCACTGCCGCTGCTGCACCGATCACCTTGACGTCATCCGACTCTCACTCGAAGTCATCCAAACGTCGAAAAGTAGCATCAGCAGATGAATCAGAACACGGTGCTTATGACCCTGAACTTCCTTCGCTTCCCTGTCGGTGACTAAACATGAATCTCTGTAGCAACGAAAAAACCCGTGCACAAGAAGCGGAAAAAGACGGGGGATGAACCTCTGACGGAAGACTTTCCAGTACGTGTCTCCAGTCCGTGGAAGATCGGAGCACATGTATCAGCTGCAGGAGGAGTCGAGAATGCTGTTCGAAATGCAGCGATGGTTGGGTAAGAGACGCGTTTCGTGCCAGTCTCCCTTTATTGAAGCCCTGAGCATTACATCCGTACAGCGCCAATGCATTCGCTCTATTTGTAAAATCCCAGCGGAAGTGGGATTCCCCACCACTTTCCCCCGAAAATGTCGATGCGTTTAAGAGACGGATGCGAGAGTTTGGGTATTCGCCAAAGCATGTTCTTCCCCACGGTAGTTATTTAGTTAACCTGGGAAACCCGGACGAGTGAGTGCCAGTAACTTCGCCTCTTTGATTTATGGGTAATGGTTGTCTGAATTTAGGGAGAAGAGGCAGAAATCGTTCAACTGCTTCCTCGATGATCTTCAGCGGTGCGAGCAGCTTGGCCTCGAGCTGTACAATTTCCAGCGAGTCTATCACTCTGATCCTTTCCGTTCGAGCTCGAACTCACGTCATTGAAGTCCGGGCTCGACTGTTGGGCAGGCCACGAAAGAAGAGTCGATAGCCTTTATCGCTGAATGTATCAATAATGCGCACAAAGCAACTAAATATATAACAATTGTCATCGAGAACATGGTGTGCATCTATACGGCTTGGAATATTTCCTATCCTTACTTCATTGTTCAAAATAGGCAGGTTCAGGAAATGTTATAGGCTCTCGGTTTCCAGAGCTGAAGGGGATTATTGACCACGTCGAAGACAAGACACGAGTAGGCGTTTGCCTTGATACCTGTGCGTCTCAGCCTTGTATACCTGATCTTCCTGACTAGTGGAATTTAGGTCATGCGTTCGCTGCAGTAAGGACATCATTCTCTACCTTGCAAACCTTTTACCGTGATTTCAGGGATACGATATCTCAACAAAAAATGGATGGGAGTATGTCTTCCGGCACTTCGTTTCATGCACTTGCTAACGTAGCTTCATAGTGCAACGCGTGAGTTCTACAGATGCGAACTATTAGGAAACATAACCGTGATTTGAATCACGCAGTCTCCGCGTTCGACACCGAAGTCGGACTATCATATCTCAAGGGGATGCATTTGAATGACTCAAAGGCCGCCCTCGGGTCAAAAAAAGATCGACATGAAAATATTGGACTGTGCGTGTTCCATCCTTGGTTATTTATTAAGCGGTCGTTTTCATCGCCGTTTCAGCGGACATCTTGGTATTTCTACATTCAGGCACGTTGTATCCGACCCACGGACGCAAGATATTCCTCTCATTCTCGAGACCCCGACTTTTGAAGCAACAGACATATGGGCCAAGGAGATATCGGCTCTCAATTGCCTCTCAAATTTGGTCGACGACAGTGAGGTTCCAGAGACGGAACTGTCGTTGGTTTATGAAATCACATCCTTGGTGCGAAGCCACGCAGCGAGCAAGACGGGGATAACGAGCAAGACCCGTGCACGCAAACGGGATGCGACGGAGGAGCAGGATCATGACTCTGATTGTACTTAGGAAGGTGGGTCAATCCTCACATCAGTTACAATACGTCCCTGAGGCATCTCCCGAAAGTTCTGTTGGTTGGGGTGTCCGAGGGTGTGCGATCGATTTTATTTTGCTGCTCCGTTGAGCAATTGATATTTCTATTATTGTTTCCTTCCCCCTGTTCTCGCTGCTATAATTACTGCGAGCGTGGCGCTGAATCAGCTGTGCAACGAGCCGCATCTTAATATCCCCTTTTGTGCATTGTGATTGTGGCGCTCTGTTGCCCTTCGAGGAACCCATTGACATCGAAACGCCAAGCAATCAAGAAGGGACAACATTATCCAATTTCTGACGGTCGATCCCGATAGGAAGCAAAACTTCAGCTTGATCGGAGAACGTCTTTGGCACGAAAGAAAAATATCTTATTGTCCAAAGTCGCATGATAACCTGCGCACACCGAAGTTACCGTATCTCTTGCGCAGCCCTCGGCGGCATCGCGGATCTTCGTCGTCATGATTCGTGCAAGGCACATTATAGGCGTTCTATCAGACGTAGATGAGTCTCGGGCCGCGAACCTCGCCGTATTTGTGCAGTTGTGCCAACAAGTCTTCACTACGATAGTAACGGTCTCTTGTCACCGTCAGGTCTCCCAAAAAGTTCTCATTATTCATGCATATATCGACAGGATTGATGTTGACGGTGCCAAGCCCCTGGGCATCCTCGGGCTACGGGAATGAAGCCAGGTTCAACCAAGCTGGTTACAAAGCTTTCCATGAGAAGGTTTCTAAGCATATTAAATTTAAGGTAACCATCTTGCTTGTAATCTTGACGCTGACATACCTAGATAACTAAGCCGAAAATCCTGAAGGAACGATCATCGTTCGCGTGAGTTGTTTATTTAATTTCCTGATTGGAACCCTACGTACTTATGAGACCAAGTTCAGAAGCCAGTGGCGTGAGCCTTTTACCGCTGTCATTTTGACATCCCGATAGATTATCGTCGTCGGCGCCTGCCTTTTCTGGGGAAAATCCTGTCACTGCTGAGCTCATCGGTGAAGGTAATCGGGGCCCATTCGTTCCCTGTGGAGTTTCCAGTCTGACTGGTGGGAATAAGGCTGCTTGAGATTCGGAGGCGCGCTTTTGAATTTGTGCTCCAAGTAACATTGCGACAATCTTGGGAAACTTTTTACCTCGTCTTGTCCCACGTTTATGCAGGATTGCGGAGCTTAAGGCGGACCTTGTTGACCCACGGGGTGGTTATACCGTTCTTCTGCGAGCGGCTTCAATCTCTAAATCGACGAGCGTGTTGGTCGAAACCGTAATGCAACTATTTCCTCGACATCCTCGTACTGGACACAGTACATGTCATGCGAGGAGTTACGGACTGGATCTGTAAACCTTTCTACGATGCCCGACGCTACGAGGCGAAAATGATGAGTTTGAACTCGAGCGATAAGGTTGAAATAAGCGCTTTCGAAGGTATTCGGTTAAAGAGTTTTAGAGACTGGTGAATTACAGACTCGCATCTTTTACTTTTCGACCTCGGTGAGATGACGGTGAATTGGCTGGAAAAAAATACACGTGTCATGGTAGCTTTAGATACGTAGAGCCCAGAACCTTTAAAGCCATTTGGTGGCATATTCATGTGAGTGGCAAGGAGGTACCGGTAGAATGGCGCTGGAACATGTAAAGGCGGTGTACATGTGTATGGAATGAGGTGGGAGAAGGACATGGAAGGGAGAAATGGAATATTAGTACTGTGGTGTGCAGGGAACCATTAGTCACATTAAAATCGAGCGATAGCTAGAAAAAACTGGAATAAGTAAAATTCCAAGGCTGAACGACATCACGATTGTGCGCAAACTCACGCCCAGAATAATTTAACAATTGTACAGTACCTATCAAACCGTCCTCGCTCCTTATCCGTCTTCCTACGCCTTCACTTTCTGTATGAGTGCTCCATTTGGAGAAAGATCAGTGCGTGCGAGTGCAATGCGATTATCAACCATGGCCGCCAACTTGGCAAAATGTCGTTGAATTGATCGGAAGACCGGTCTCCCGACACGAATTCCTGTGAAACTCATAGAAAGGCTTGGTCGGACAGCTTGGAGGCCAAATATTATATCTGGTCCGACGTCATGTAGTCATACACGGTCGACCTCCGGCGTTTTTTTCGGCAGATGGGGAAAAGGCGTATCTTCAGGATTAGTGGCAATTGCATCCTGAGGGTTAATTATCATGGTGGCAGCCTCGTGAAAATGGACTAGAGGCTGTCGACGTCATTTTGTTTAATCGCGTGCTGACACGAATTGCTTTGTGGGATACTTACATAATATGGGGTGCTGTGCCACTTAGTACTTTCAGCGCATCGTAGCACTCAGTTACAGTAGTTGCTTTAATGACGGGAAGTTACAAAGCCTGTAGCTGGTCGATATGATAGTCAGTCACGGCGGATGTGTGAACTCACATCCACAAGGTTCGCATCACACGCACAGCATTCGTCTGTCATGATAGGGGTATTAGTATATCATAATGGATACGTCGCGTCCTCCGCCGACATAAAACCTATTCCCCAGCTACTACCTAAAGCTTAATTTCGTATGCTACTTATAAACAAGAGAAAGGATGGGTATACAGCTGAGAACCTATGATAACGATAATAACTAAAAATCGTACAGCTACGGATCACGGCGCCGACGCCAGGCGGGGCCCGACTCGCTTATTACTTTGACCGACAATCTTTTTTTTTTCCTTTTACCACACCTTATCCTTCAAGGTCTATCTTAAGTAGTCGTGGCCAACTGGCACCAGAACAATCTGCTCTCTTGGATAGTGCGGATTCGAAAGCTGCCGACAAATGATTTTCCCTCCTATCACACCTTCATGAACAGTTCTTCGGAGGTTCACCTCAACTTGGTCGGGAAGCGTCCTGGCAGAAGCAAAATCTGGTTCTCTTGGACTGCGCAGGTTCTCAACCTGCCGACGACAAGATTTTTTCCTATCGGAACACACCTTGACATTCACTCACAGATAGTTTCCTCGGATGTTCATCTTAGCCAAGTGGTTACCACAACAGCATCGAAATATGTTTCTCTTGGAGTTGCTTCAAAACCTGCTGCCAACGTTTTTGCGGTGTATAGATTCTCAGGGGTCCATCTTAATTGGGCTCAGTCATTGCGCCGAAACCTCTTTTTATGAGTCTGTCCATGAGAAAGAATTCACCCTCACGCCTTGCGAGGGTCGTCTCAGAAACGTAAGATATATCCCGAAGGTGCGTACGTGTCAACCTAGATTCTCGACAGACCGACCAAAACTGTCAGGATTCACCACCAAATGAAAAATGTTAATAGGGCTGGAGGCCAGAAGAATACACGCAAGCTAAGGACAGAGTGAGTCTGACAGCCAGGAAAGTGATGTAACCTCCCCAGCCTCGATGAGGTCTCATTGATGGACACTCCTTCGGTCGTTGGCTCTTCCAATGTGACTGAGGATGACTTGAAAGCTAAAGGTGGAACAATTGAAAGTAGCAGATCGAGTCATATCATCCTACTGTGCATGTGTGTAGTTTGCTTGCGCTCCTATTTTGTGTCGATGTCGAGGCGGAACAAAACTTTATTTACTTTCGATTGCTGCGGCAAAGATATCAACAGAGGTGGTGTCAACGCAAAACTCTAGAACGCCCCGTAACGGAAAGCTCAAGACACCACGCAAGAATGGCCTGGTGACCGAGGCATGCATAACGGAAAAAAGGGTTCAGCGAGAACTGAATGACAGACACAAAGACAACTCGACAAGCCTCTACTAACAAATAAGATGTCAAATGATTGTAACCGAGAAGGCCCCAACACGTGGAGCCGGCAGAGGTTTCAGGAGATGGGAAACCGATCGTGTTCGACAAGAGCCCTCCTCCGCTAACATTCGGAGTCGGGGATTCGAGTGCCTCCTTCGACGCCTTGTTCAACTCATCGTATTTTGTAACTAACACAAACTTCTTTGTGACACCTTCGTCGCGCTCGCGCTCATACAGGTAAACTTCCACACCTTCATTTGCGAGTTCAAGACTCAGACTCCCAGCAGTAAATGTCATAATGAGATAAGGGGTATTCGACGCGTCGAAGGCGAGCCTCTGATGACCGTGTTTCCAAGCGTACAAAGCACAGGTAAAGTGAGGATGGTTAAGATGGTAAGCGGAAGGATACCCAGAAGATATGTCGGCAACCGCTCAGTCCAACCGATCATCGATATGTACATTGTCCCATTGACTTGGGAAGAGAGGTCGTTCGGAATACCATCGGGAAAACTGCCCGCGGCCATAAACCAGACCGAAGGAACTGTAAAGTAATGTCGGGTAAATGTAGACTGTTTTTAGAGAACTGCCTCACCGTTGCGGAGAACTCAACAACAACACGCCAGTATTCTCCCTAAGAAAACCATGAGGTGGGAAAAGACAGTATAATCTAAAACTTAAGAGCTCAAGATAAACCTCCGTTTGATCGAGAGTATCATCGAAGAATAGATGGTGTACAAGATGTCCCAAACTGCGCTGCTCACAAGCCCATGTGAGTTGATCGTCTGATATTTGGCAACTCCAGCGATGGATGATAGTAGTTGAACATTCTCCGATTGCAAAGGAGTAGGTGATGTGGGAACGGAAGAAATTAGATCACTATAATAGTTGACATGGACTGTTGTCAATTTTAAAATTACTTCACACATGCTTGCATTAAGAAAACCATACCTGTCGAACCCTTGAGTAAATATCACTAGGGGAAAAGATTCGGTCAATGACTACAAAGGCATATTTCAACAACTTACAGAAGCTCGCATACGTTTGGTTGATAGTCCTGGATCCTGGGTTTACGACGGACGGAAGAAAGCGGCTCCCTGGGGAACTCCCATTTCCACTTACATCCACCATGGACACATATGACTGCATCATCAGCGTACCTAGGAGCTAACAGTCAATTTGAGACAAGCACCCTCGGCACAAACTTATCGGTACCACAGTTTACATCGATTCCACAGGCGAAGACCAGCAATGGAACTGTCCGAAGTAGCCGATGTGGTATAGATAACGCGGGAGTTACTTGTGTTCCAAATGTACAGGGGTTGACTCGAGTTGATGGACTGGCAGATGACATCGGCTGTCGGCCCCCGCTGCCACACGGAATAGTTCGTACCGAAGCCTTGAGGAGCAGATACGTGGGTGTGTTTTAACGGCGTGACTCTCGTGTTGACCGTAACATTTCTATCGCAAAAACCAAGACAAGTACCGTTGACACCCGGAACTCCATTCAAGCAATGTTGGACACGATCCCCTCTAGATATACAAAACACAGCATAGTAAACAGTTTGTGACCTGAGGGACGGATCCTACGAGTGGATGCGTTGTATTGTGTTCCATTGAAATTGGACATTCCAGGAAGACTAAGGGTGTACCCTGCAGACCGTTTTTTGCGAACTCTTCATGAAGCAAGGTGGAAAATGCGCTTCCAGACATGACAAGTTCGGATCCATCTGTATTGGCCATAGGAAGTAGGTCTGTGTCAAGAGATTTGTCCACCCATAACACTGTTCAAATTAGAGAATCTAGATGACGTTCTTAGAGACGATACTTTACCCTGCTGTCAGGAGTCTCAACACCCCAAAGACGAACAACGTCAAAACGGACAATCTAGGGTATTCAGATCTCATAATATGAGAGCCCTGGGACAAAGCGGTACCAGCGCTCGGTTGAACTAGAGAGATGAGATCCCCATTCGATGTTTTAGTGCCTCCTTGACAGAAATCGTGAAGAGACTAGAAAAAAAAGACATCTAGCTGAATGGTTGTTGGACAGAGTCAAAAAGCATATACACGTAATAGTGGCAAATGAAAGCACGGTCGCTATCAATGTCACAGCCATCGTCAGCTCGTCAGGGTGATACTTCCATAAATTGCTGACTTGATTGAGTGGAGCAAGGTACTCAAAGCATCGAGGAACCCGTATCCAAATGCTATAATAATACGACCATTGATGATAGCTGTGAGGCGTAGAAAATTGGCAGGGAAACCAGCCATTGCAGGAGCAGGGGTTGGATGCAGAATCATTGATGGTACTCGGATAGAAATATAATATATTTGACGAAGCACAAACCTTCCTACATGCATGCACCTGAACTTTAGAACTATGGAAGCGTTCGAGCGTCTACCGTTTATGTGCGAGATGCACGATGGTGATGAGCGCTTGAGCAGTAATGAGTGGACGCACTGAGGAAACACTGGAAATACTGGAGGGGAATGGTAAACACAGGTAGGTACGGAAACTGATTAGCCTGACCAGCGTTTGCCAGAGGTATTGGCATATATGCGGGATGGTGATGGACTGCATCGTGTAACTTGTTGAATCTCCCTAGACCAGTCATCGTAAGCAGGAAATTTGAAGCCGAAGGCAACTTGAGGATATGATAGAAATATACTGAGCATGTGTCTGCGCATCAATGTAATTGCACCGACGCTTGTAAGTACGAAGCTACTTGCCTGCCCACTGGCAGGTTGCCTTTGCTAAGAAAATTAAATTTCAGCACCGTAGATCATTCATAAAATGCTTACTGCACACCCCTTCCACACAGCGGTCACGGGATAGATAAACTTTAATCTTACCTGAAAGTTTGAAACCGCACTCTCACCGTGCAACGAGAAGACTCCATATTTTAGCGCGTATATATCTGGTCTAACGTCACGTAGTAACCATGCACGGTCAGTCCCCGGAGTCTGTAGCGACCATGTTGTTTTCTTCGGGAGAGGGAGAACATTGGATAAAGAGGACGTATCCTCAGGATTAGTGGCTGCTAAGTGGCAGAAGATCGATGATCGGACTCAGCCTCGTCAAAATGATGTACTAGTAACTTACGTAAGTACTACATAGACCTTAGCTTAGTCAGCCGCGGAGTCGTAGCGTACTTAGTACTTAGTACTAGAGCTCTTCCGCCGATTCACTTGCCTTACACATGACGCGCAGGCACACAGTCGCGGATTTACCGCTCTGATGGACTCGCGGTGTAATACTAGGGAAGATGTGATATTCTCTTGTTCAAATTTCGCGTACTGACATGAAAAAGCTGTTGTGGACTAGTAAATATGGGGAAAACCAATGCTGTGCGTACTTTACTTAGTTGGCAAGGAGTTACAAGGTTTGTAGCTGATTGATACGATATATACAGTAGAACTGACGCGAGTTCTGCATTGGTTGTCTGTCACACCGCATTGACATTCCTATATCAGCATGTTGCTCTGTTATCATCGTCTTGGCGCCATTTGATGCTGTCAGGAAGGCCATTTCTTTCCTTGACATGGATTCCAGTGTTCGTCATGGTGCGCTGGCCACTGCTGTGGGACTGACAGAGCCAGTCCGTGCGGTATTCTGGAATCTGGACCCAGTTGGCGCACTTCTGCACAATACTCGATCATCCGTCCCTGTCAGTCGACACTGATGCGGCCTGTTCAAGCGGCCGAACGCTAAGCGTTCGCCTTCGTAACGCGTTCGATCAGTCTAAGACCAGTCTCCGCACATCCGGCGACTGTCCATGCAAAGGAGTGATGCTATCTCACGCATTTGCATTCTCCCTGACTTTTCTGCTTTTCTCCTGCCTCCACTGTTATCCAAACTCTGGAAAGCGGCTGAAGAAGGTCCAGTTATCATCGTCAACGATTGTTAGTATGGCTGTGACGCTTTGATTATCCTCAATGCAAGATCTCATCCATGTTCCACTTGATATCCCGCGGACCGAAGTCTGCGAGTCGTACTCCGAGTTTCAGCCCCTCATCGAGCAATTCGATTCCTCTGGTCATCAACACAAGCTTTCCAGCATCCTCCACATGATTGGGATGGCATTGTTAACCCCGTGGTTCAAGCTCTTAGAGAATCAAGTTCACTCTCGCTCACGTATCTGGTGGTGTTCCACCGCTGAGTTCACGCAACTTTCCTACATGCAGCAGGAAGCTCCAATTTGTCTCACCTTTACATCTCTTCGTATTCCCCGACCTCGGTGGCACTCGCGAGACAGCTCGTTTCTCAAGATGTGTCCACATAATATTTTGTTGTAGTCGGTCAAGCGAACCCTGACAGAGGGAAGGAACTCTGATATGTCGCCCCTGAATTAGCCGTCATAGCTCAACGTCTCGTATCCATCGTGTCATCTTTCGCATCACGTCGGAACAGCCTCGTAACCGTGCAGGGTGCATTTGAGGCTTTGCACTATAATCAATGGTTCCATCTAGCCTGCCATAGAATGCCAAATAGAGAACAACCGTTCGAGTCTTCATTTGCAACGTGCGACAGACCGCTGATCATCGATGATCAAGGATATTATCCGATCAGACTAGCCGAACTCGGCGTTCGCATTCTCATCAGCTTACCACGCCACTGTGGGCGATGAGAGAAGTCCCAATGAGTCAATCCACCTCGCCGCGGCTATACGATTCTCCGATGTCATTGGTTGCGTGTAGTCTGTCAACGTCAATGTTGCAGGGGTCGATGGTTCTGGCACATTAGACTGCGCGCGGGCTGCGGTAGCGTTGCACAAAGCTATGAAGTCGTTGCGCAAGAAAGATTCCACTAGGACAGAAGATTGTATTTGTTCACATAGGTGTCTAGTTTGACACTCCATTCGCCATATTATCGCATTTTCTGCAATCCTGATTACTTTCGTTCCCTCGCTGTCCCAGGTTTTTACTTGTCTATTGCGTACTCGTTTGGATGGCTCTGAGTCACTCCATGATGTGTTGATGTTAAATACAGAACGGAAGTGGTGTCCGTTCCAGGCCTTGATCCGAATTACTTCCGCGGAATTAAACGTTTCGCTCCGTCCTTACAAATGTATAAAATAGATATCATGCTCTGGTAGAACGACAGAGGACTCATGAAAAGGCAGTACCGACAAACAGATTATATACCTTTGATCAATTCTACATTGGACTTGCGAGTCTTGCATCGAGAACACAAAATAGAGGAGCGCTACACCCATAGCACTTGAGCTCGAGAGTGTCTGCCGAGAAACAATTGTATTTGACAAGCCCGGTGTCCCCAGCCGAAAAGCTCGGGTTCACCGGGGCTAAAAGTACAAGCAGGGCTATACGCTTAAAGAGACTTACAGAGCGGAGTCCCGGCCATAGTTGGTAAGGTTGACAAATTATAGTTTCAGCTGGCTGCACCTGACCTGCGAATTTCCGCGTTCAGGAGCGATGCGGGGAAAAGCGTGGCAATTATGTACATGTCGGTTTTCACCGATAGGTTGGAAAAGGAATTGTCTTCAACGGGATCTGGGAGTTACGCTAGGTTACGCTAGTCTAAGCTGCGGGCGGATGTGAAAATGTATCGATTTATCTGACCAAGGTCCCTTGATATCGATCAAAAATCCAATGATTGGGGTAAAAAAAAGGTTTAGGCTTCTTCAAGTCTTCCGTTACAATTAACACTAGTTCTCTCTTTGAACAAACCACGTATGTTTTTTCCTGCAACAACGGAGATACGAGTGGCCCCAATGATTCTCATCCTCGAACATGTTAAAAAGTCGAAAATTGATAATAATCAGTTGCAAATAAGTTGACTTGACGTCGGATCGGCAGACAGGCGTTTATTAGAACGTTGCCTTGTTGATCCTCAACGCCTGTCAGTTTGCACTTAAGCATTTTGCATGGTCGCCGTCGTGTGAATGGTTGGCTGAGTTACAGTACTACTAGGTATCAAATGAATTGGCAAGGAATGAAGGCGACAGAGCGACGTTAAGGGCATGGCACCTTTATATGTCTCTGGCTTGTGATAATAAGACATAACCGGTTTTCTCAGGGAGCGAGCCTTCTGTGCTAGCGGCGGCCTCGTCGACCTCGTGCGTTTGATGGATCTGCTCCTGCCTGTCGAACAAGGTAATACGGCGCCGTAGAACTTCTCGGAAGGCTCGTGGCGCATCAAGTTCTCATGATGTTCTTGAGTATGCTGCGAGACGCTGCTACTTAATTGTAAGAAAGTTAACCCAATGCTGTGGTGCGTGAAAAAAAATAACCATAAACAAAAATATCGGAGGAAGTGGAGCAAGACAAAATATAGGCTTGACAGGGTGTGAGGGTACTTCCCAAGGGAATTGTGTTTGAGAGGGAGCAATACTAGTTGACCCTGCCATTACTCGGCAGTACCTAAAGAAGAACAAGACGCACTGGATCTATGCTATGATTAACGTCACCAGATCAGTGCGTTTCAAAATATCGGAACTTGACTTACAAATACAAAGATCACATCAGCGCGGCGCTAACAACCTCGATGAAACGACAACAGAGTCTGCATACATGGCACTGTTGGGGTGATTTGAGACCGCAACTGCAACACCGCGATCAGTTGATAGTAATAAATGGACCGAGAGAAGACAGAAGGAGTTGCAAGCTCTCGGTGGCGATAGCAACACCGTTTGCGGTTAGTTAGCAAGAGGATCCGAAGGCGCTGCAACCTGGTCAGAATCCGCGATCAAAGGGTGTAACTCTTCTGAACGTGTTTTGAACGTAAAGGGAGCATCTTAAAATTGTAAAGAGTGCCCGGGGATCGGGTATTACTCTCCAGAGGCCATGGTTAGAGTGCACTGCTGCTGGGAGACTGAAAAGGGAAGGTTATGCAATGAATAGGGACGAATGCAAATAAGTCAAAATAATATTAAATACTCTTCGGCATCAACCGTCGGCGACATCGGCTAGATAGGGTATATACGTGAGATAGATTTGTGATTTCTGGGAAATAAAAAAATAATGCGGAGTTAGCCGATTGATATGAATTGAAAGTGTCGTATTCTCAATTGTGTCTTCTTGACTTTACAACCCCATCACTCGTCAGTCTCTCTCTCTCTGCATGGTCCTTTGAGGTCTATAAACCCTTTTTCCCTTCTTCTCCGATAAACCTCGCCGCTAACAAGGATACCGCTTGTAGTCAGTCATGTTCTCTCTCTCTCCCTTTATATCAGACTTAATACTTTCAATGACTTTCTACAGATCTCGCGACCCTTGCCGGCTTCTCACAATCCGACCTTTAAACAACCCAAATACCTCAAAGGACCAATCAGTAGTACGCTTGAGCTCGCTCGCGACTCTGATTTATAGCAGTTTTTCGACTATCCACCACTTTACCTGCATAGCCCGCTTTCAATTGCTCCCGCAAATCCCTACAGTCTAGGTCTCCGCTGAGGAAACTCGCGTACCCTACTGCTCATATAACCATCACCTTGCAAAATTGGTATCGACCGGCTAATCATTTTGTTGTTGTTAGAACTCATCTCATTCTTCCGTTATACTCATACTCGTGTTATCGTCTCGATTATACTTTACCCTTTCCTTTGATTCCTGGCATTCATGGCTTTAACTCTTCCGATCGCTTCATCGTCGTCTCCATCTCCTGGCAACTCTCCCGTTTCAGCGGAAGGTTCTGTTCCCCCTCAAACTCCGATCACACCTGCCGCCGGTCAAACTCTCTCACTTTCCTTGGCATCCTCTCAATCACAAGGTTCCAGCACAGCCCCAGCCAATGGCGCTGTTACACAGGTCAAGCGGAAGCCCAGTCGCCGAGCCAATACCGCTGAAAGGCGCGCTACTCATAATGCAGTTGAGAGACAACGCAGAGAGACTCTCAATGGCAGATTCTTGGCAAGCGTCACATTTCTTGATTAAAAGAACTGCTGATCCGAACGCTATCTTCGCAGGATCTTGCTGCGCTGCTTCCTAATCTTTCGCAGATCCGCAGACCTTCCAAGTCTGCGATCGTTAACTCTTCGATTGCTCACGTTCACGCATCAAGGCGTCACCGTTTCCTAGCTTCGCGGGAGCTGCGGGCTCTCAAGCTAGAATCTGATGCCCTTCGTCGGGAACTCAACGAATGGCGTGATCGTGCTGGCCTTCCCTGTGTGGAAGAGCCCGTTCGTGGGGAAGGCTTTTCAATGGTCCTCAATGGTGAGGTCGAAATCCTCGCAGCTGTCATCGGAGAGGAAGATGAAGAAGGCCAGGCGTATGATGGATATGATGAGGGCGATGATGAATTCGCTGGTTCGATGCCAACTGCCATGGACGACTCCGAGGATGTTATGCCCTCTGCGCCGATGGTCAAGAACGGCATGTATACCCACGGGAATGCTCCTCCTACTGCCCCGCCAAACTCGCACGGCGGCCCTATGATCGCTCAGATGCATTCTTCGGTTTCTTTCGAGAACCCAGAAATGCCATCGATATACGAACCTCGGGTGAATTTCGCCGCAGTTCCTTACATAGGACAACACCATCCCGCTATGGAACAACATAGCGTCAAAGCGTGGTCGAACATGTACAACGCCTATCACCCTCAACACCCCCACCAACTCCCGGTGCAGCGTAACTTGGTCACTCCTCCCAATGGCTCGCACAACATGGGACCGTCGGCAACGACCGGCAATCACTTTGGGGACCAAGTGGCTCTTGCCAACCTCAAACGGCAGCAGCTGCTCGCGCTCCAGCAGCAGCACGGTGCCATGGGATATGTCGCTGATGTTGATGACGCGTCATCCGTCGGATCTGGTCACAGCAGCCCCGGTTCTGGATACGGCTCACCATCGCATGTAGCTTCGTCTATGTACGAGATTGCAAACGCCCTTCCCGATTATGGTCTACCCAAAAGGCTGAGCCTGGGCAACCTCCACATCAACACTGGTATTGCAGGATCGTGGAGCGGCAGGGTCGAGGATGGCATGGGAGGCATGATGACGAAGCAAGGTTTGAGCGTCCCGATTAACGTTGGCAATGGCGGAGGATATGGCATGATGATATGAGGCCCATGAGCTTTTAAGGCGTTGCACACGATACCCGTGCCGTGCATGGGATGCCTTGGGACTTGTAGGACGAAGTACCCGCTTTCTCTTCTGCTTGCTATGCTCTGACCGTGTCTTGTTGTCTACGTTTTGATAACCCCCTCCTCTCATTTTGTCTCAGTGGCCACTTGCTTGACCATTATAATTATGCGTAGCTGATCGACTTGCACGCCCTCGCTTCCGTTGTATGTTTTGTCTTCTATCTATGTAACACTAACCACCAAGTAACGAAACCCTCCTTCCAAAAAATTGCAGTATAAACGCTCTTTACCGTTGCCCATTTGGCGTTTTGTATCATCTCTATCGAATCAAAAGTGTACACATAGATACGCTCCGTTATCGCAAAAGGCGGGCCCCTCCTATGGTTTATGGGCTCACAGGACATGGGCGCCGTGTTTGTCATTTGGCTACCTTACTCATTACATATAATTCTAGATTTACATCGTACCGTGGATGTTGTCGGCGTGCTCGGGCATCTCATTCCCATCTTTGAGAACTTCCCCAGAGTGCTCTTCTTGTGCTCTGCTGCCGCTTCAAAGTTCAAGCTGGGGTCTATCAGGGTCTATCAAAAAGTTATTTTGGGGATCCGCAGGCGTTTCATTTATGCTGAACTCCGCGACCAAATATTTGCTAAGTCCAAATGAGGTATGTCGTAATAGCGTAATGTTAACGTAGTAGGTTTCGGTTAACCCCCAAATAACCCGCAACAACACTTTGCCAACTTTATCACGACGTATTGAGTCCCACAGTGACCATTGCAGATTAAGTGCTTGCAAGGTACGCTTTGGAGCAAGTATGTATATTCACGGATAAACGCCTTTTGCTGAGAGCCAATACTGTTTCAGCGACATGGAAGATCCCAGTGCTGCAGCAACGTCGCCCCGACGACTGGCTGTCCTCATCTCGGGAGAGGGTATGTGCCGATCTTGCAAACGTACATGCTGTCATATCAGATCGCCACTACAGGAACTAACCTTCAAGCACTGATCGATGCACAGAACACATCGTCTCTGCCTAATACCTGCATAGTCCTCGTTCTCTCCAATCGTAAAAACGCACGCGGTCTAATACGCGCTTCCACTGCCTTGCCTCCGATCCCTACCGCATACCTCGGCCTTCAGCCATTTCTTAAGTCAAATCCTGGAAAGACGCGCGAGGACTACGATGTAGAGGTCGCGCGCATCGTGTTACGCGCCAAGCCAGATGCCGTTGTATGTGCAGGGTGGATGCACATCGTGAGCGAGGGGTTCTTGGATGTTCTCAGGGGGACGCGGGTATTGGAGGGGGAGGAGGTGCTTGCAAGGGAGATACCTGTTATTAACATTCATCCGGCGTTGTTTGGGCAGTTTGATGGTACGCATGCTGTTGAGCGAGGGTTTGAGGCGTTCCAGAAGGGGGAGGTGGATGAGCTGGGCGTAATGGTGCACCGTGTGGTCAAAGAAGTTGATCGCGGGGAGCCGTTGATTCAGAGGAGAGTAGAGGTGGTGAAGGGGGAGGCGATAGAGGCCTATGAGGAGAGACTACATAAGGTAGAGTGGGAGATTATTGTCGAAGCTACTCGGATAGTGCTGGATGAGGTGCAACCGCCCCTGTCAAGCGACAGCTCAAGTTAACATGATCAGGCCTACGCGATGGATGGCCAACTTGCGCGGTGGATCTAGCGAGTAACAAAAGGGAAACCAAGGTAGAGAGATAGGGTAAACATTGGAATACAACAAGAATACAGTATGCAATTTAGTCTACAGGCAGACGATGGGTCTGATTAACGTGAAGGTAAGATACCATTTATCAAAATCACAAATTCTATGCTCAGAACGGGAATCGCATAGGGCGCGAGTCGTGTTGGTTTCTATAATGCGAAGGATAAGTATCACTGCGAGTACACCGTCAGCTTTCTCGGACTTCAAGGAGCCAAATCTGAACAACAGACCTAGATAGTATGTGGTCCTGATGCACAATGACATTCGGAGCACGTCGGTGATATGGAGGGGGTGACAACGCATTCACGATCATCGGCGACGAAAACCTGCCATTTCCAGACATGTCATCTTGATCATCGTGTTCGAGATCTTCTTCGGGCCAAAACCGATCAGTAATTTTTTTCCCGAGTGGAGGCTGCGTCAAATGGTCAGAATCAATCAATCGAACAGAACGGAAACAAGCCTACAGGAGATGTGAGCGCCGAAGTGCAAATAGGACTCGCCGGTGTCACAATAATATCGGGAATAGTCGATTCGGGGCTTGAATCAGAGTCCACAGGTTTCGAACTGGATTCTGTGTCCCGGGAAGACCAGGAAGATAACGAGGACGAAGACAACTTTAGAGAAGGAAGTAAAGATCTGCGCTTGGTGGCCCTGGAAGTGAAGGACGATTTTTGCGTGCGGGTGGACGAAAGAGAACTCCTGCGCTTCAGGGTAAGATGACTCGGCACGAATGATTCGAAAACGGAGGGTGCATGCATTCGAATTTTGATGCTGCGTCGAAGACGTGTAAATGCAGAAGGAACGGGAAGAAAACTTGTAGAAGTGAGTTGTGAAAAGGGCATATCACGGGGATTTGAGATCTAGATGAGCACGGATGACACTACACGGGGTCACTGGCAGGCAAGGAGAACGACGAGGAGCTTTATAATCCGCCAATGCCAACGTCAAAGTGTCCCATCGTCCGCGTCCACATCCACATCCACGGGTAAAGCGAGTGGGCTTTTGTACTGATGGTCATGTTGTGGCCAAAGCGGTGGCGCCCATGATGGTGGACCTGTGCACTGGCATTGTCCTGCGTGCGGAACGAAACGCGAATTGACATATCTATTATAAGCATGGGCGTTTGATGACTGTGTGTGTATGCATATAAATGAATGAAAGAACACTTGCGCGCAGCTGCGGGCTAGGAAGCCTGCAGGCATAATCACCGAGTGACATATTCGATCGAGATCTGCGGCCGGTGCCCCGGCGACAATGACATCGGTCACGCCAGAGCAACCGGTAACTTGCGCTACAGCAAATGTCTAGTGGCTACGTCTAAGGCCAATGGCGTCCACGTCAAACGTGGAATAGCCATAACGATGCTGTCAAGCTGGCGTGTGCTCAACTAACCACCAGCCCGGCCATCTGCTCGAACCACTGGGCCAGTGCAGCGACCTTCTTGACGGCGGCGTCGCTTTTCCCGAGCCGGAGGTCCGGCCGGAGGCGATTGTCCTCACGTGTGTAAGGCATGGTCCGAAAGCAAATCTCCGCGGTGGGCTTGTTGTACGGAGAAGCGGTGAGAGCGATCGAGCTGCCTGGCTCGCACGTTGGTACGAGGTCTGTATGATGGGAAATGACGTCAGTTCACGCAATGCGATCGCAAGGGCGATACGATACGTACTCTCTAGATAAATTATATCACCGCGCTTGACGCCCAGTGCACCCCATGCATCTGCAACATCACGCCATGCGGTGAGCTTGCATACTGATCCATCTTCGTCACCAAGAATCATTTTGAGAACTGAAACTTCTTTCCCTGCGTCCAGGCCTTTCTTCACACGCACTGTATCGGGGCCTTCCACCTCTAGCGTGGCGAGTAATATATTCACTTTTCTCCCTCTCGCAAGTTTTTCACTGTAGAGGGATGCAAGAGATGAGACCTTATGAAGGCTGATCTGAAAATGCGGGAAGCGGGCTATAGAAGACGCGTCTGAGTAAGACACGGAGGTGGTTTCCTGTGTTTGGTCCATCGTAGCAGGCTGAGATTGCGACTGCGATGTACGCAGGAAGGAAGGTACACCAGTGGTATCTGCAACAGGGGTCGGAGGCCAGGTTATCACCGTCGTCTGTTCTATTTGCATGTATGAGGTGGAGCTCGCGATCGCGGAGCTATGTAAAAGACATACCATTCATCGAAAGTTGGCTTCCCTCAGGCCATGCGATCTGGCCAACACGCTCATGATTAAACGCTTCTTCATCACTATCGTCGAATATGATATTCTGGTAGAGCAAAGATATTCGTCTGCTCGCGGCCTCGAGTGTTGCGGGAGGGTATAGTAGTGCTTGTGAGGCATCTACTAAAGGAGGCTCGATAGTCTTCCAGGTGTACGAACCAGCTGCGTCTTTTCTGAGATCACTAACGGACGGGGCGCCGAGAAACACTCTGAAATGTGTCATCACAAGGCTCCTTAGGAGGGACTCACATGTAAGCAAACTCAGAGTTTGATACAGCACTACTATTTTTAGACTCAAACCAGCTCAAACGTTTGACATAAACAAGTCCAAGCTCAAAACGTTAGTGAGGTTTTTCTTCCAACTTCCAGTTTGTATTTCGCTGCAACGCATGTCTAGTATGCTTAAGTTCATGTGAACGACTTTGGGCTGTGTAGCATACTAAGTGATCGTTACAAATTAACTTGCAAGAAAGGTTGTTCAGGTGCGTCGTTTAAGATCGTTTTAACTGGAGGTTCATGGTTATGATCATACCTTACTACTCGGCTTGATTGACAGAGTCCCATTCAAGAAACAGACAGTACGTGCGGGTACCCGAAATGATCCGACTTAATATTCTTGGGAACACCGAAGACGAAGTACTGATCGTAGCCTTGCATAGGAACACGTTAACTGCGGCTGTGATAGAACCTGTTGGCTTATTCTGCGGTGATAACACCTAGATCTCATCGTAGACGCTCCGAAGTGCACAGTGCCATTTCATAAAATGGTTGCTCTGCGGCTGATGCGGGCAGACCTGGTATATCTCAAATTCATACTGTCTATTTCCATCAGAATCGCTGATGAAATAAATTTATTCCTCGCAGGCGTATCAAAGAACGTAGAACGTTGCATTCTTTTCCTCCATCTACGCAACGGGCCCGGCTTGGCATCAATGTAATCAGCATTGATTTTGTGAGTAAAAGATGACAATCACGAGCTCTCACCCGATAAGTTACACATGCGTTACAGTTAGCAACGCATTGCCCATCGAATTAGAAGGAACCTGAATGGCAAAATTCTGGCACGGCTGAAGGTCACCTTGGTCTGGGTTGCGCTCTTCTGAGTCGTAGGACCCAGGCCCCGTTGTGGAGGATATCACCAAGTGCCTCGCCTGGCCAGTAGCTTGGATTACATGATTGGATTGCAATCACAACAGCTATTTCTTGCGACGAAGACTTGAAATCATGCAGACGAATTCAGTCGCATGATCCCGGTGGGACAAGAATATTGTTTCTGGTGGCTTACTGGTCGAACGATGTCGACGACGTTAAAGTTACTCCCAGCACCGACTGTAAACATTTTGTGCGAAAGGAGTTACAGTGAAAATGGAAACGACGAAGATACTTAAAATTCTCATCACAGTCCACGATGTATTGGCAAGGAGATTGCGGGATGCTGCCTTCCTCTATATTCATGCCAAGCGTGAGGCTGTGGAGCTCGATGCATATGTATTCCTAGCTCTCATATCTGGATGAAATGACCCTAAACGGCGACAGGCGTGTCCACATGGTGGGGCGGCCAGGGTTTCCGAGATGATCATCATCTGTGAATGGATCATGTTTACACTGCGCCGATTTCTTCTTTCCGAAGCCGTCCGTCCTGGCACTTGGGAATGTGATGGGACACCAAGCAGCACTCCAGTTGCCGAAGCGACGCTGCATTACAATGAATCCTATCACAGGCTACGAAATAAGCTAGTTCACTACCACCGACACATTTTTTAACTCCATCCAAGGCCTGGGACCGGCCTAACCATACTCAACATTAGCTCTACACCAGTCATAAAATGCAACACATACCCCAATGAGAGCAAAGTGAGTGACGGTGAGAAGGGCGCTACCGCTGCTCATAGATTGAGGGATCCTGATGTTGAAGTCTTGGCTCGGTTGCTTGAAGTTCTTGCGAGGATTAAATGGACCACTATAGAGAATTTCGCCTAGCGCTTCCGCCTGAGGGGCACAAAGATTCCATGCGCATGAGCGGATGGCAATGACAACAGCCACTTCCTCGGAAGCAGACAATGAATCCTTGTACAACGTGAAAACAAGATCGTACTTGGAAGGGACTCATTAACTTACTGGTTTCCCAATAGTGACTGTTATATTTTTTCCTGGAGAGACAGATGAGCCTGCTAATGGTGTCATTATGAAGACCTGTTGTGCAGAAGCAATAATGCTCGAAAAAAGCAAGGCGACGAGTGGATTGACGACTCTCATTCTGAGAAATAGATGTAGTAAGTTATACTGGGATGCTACTCAGTTGTCGTGTATCTTATATCTGCGACATTCATTCTGCATGCGTAGGTTCTAGAAAGACCTCTACGAAGGTGACGTACTGCTTGAGAACCATACCGACAAGGAGAAAAAAGCCATGGAAGGAGAAGGAGATGCCAAAATGCTCTTAGAATTGTTCAGCGCGACCGCGGCGGAGTCGGGGTCATGCGCAAGTCCGAAGAAGACGTCTGCAACGTGTAATATTCCTGGCGAATCTGATGCTGGTCTGCACAAGAATCAGTCACGGTTATGTGAAAAGCTTATGTAGCTATAAACGGGCCTTGCAAGAAGAATCAAGTTATCAACAGACTGCTTGTGGATGGAGCGTCGGTACTAGTGAGTTGCATTTACGTCGATTCCCCCGTTATTCCACTTGTAGTCACCTATTTGTCACCTATTGCTGATCTTACATAAGCTTCAGCTTCAACGTTTCAACAGTCACCGGCACCAGTCACTAGTCAACGTTTCAACTCCGAGTCTGCGCCAGCTCACTCATACACGCATTGCATAGCCTTCAACATTTAGAATGGAAGCTATGCATGTTATGACTCTGAGTGTTTTCCGAATGTCACCGGCTCCATAAGGAGCATTTCCGCTAGGCTGGAATGGATTGTTACCGATCACGTCGGCTCAAGTTGTCAATATTTTGATGATACAGCGCACCGGGAGCTACTGGGAGTCTGGGACGTTCTGACACGCATGGTTTGAAAATTCCGGCGAACGCTGCCCTCTCTCCCAAAGCCAAAAGCATATAAAAGGGTGGGTTTTCATCGCCTTCGCCAATTCATACAATCATTCATTATGAAGTTAGTTCTGTCTCTCGCTCTTCTTGTAGCTTCTGCTTTTGCTCAGAATGCTGTAATTGGATACCCTCCGCAAGGTCTTTCAGTCTCTCCTGGAAGCAGTTTGACTGTTCAGGTAGAGAGACCTGTGAGTCTCTGACATGCAATCATGCCCTGTTCCTCGATTAACGCCTGTTTTTCACAGGATTCATTGACGGGTTCTGAAGAAGTTGCTGTCGTTATTGGCATACAGTCATGTCCGGGAACGCCGTGCATTGCCCCTGCTGATTACATGGGTCAAATTTTGTATAACGGTCCCTTCAACCCACAGTTCCACGAGACGTACAACCCCCCTTATGAAAACTTCACAGTTCAGATTCCGAGCAGCATCGCCAGTGGAACCGCTCTTCTTGGGGTTGCTCATGTCACTCTTGTCGGAGTGAGTGCCCTAAACATTGTTCGAAAATACTCGCAACTAACAATGTGGTCTAGGCTGGGTTGTACCCTTGGCTGGAGACTCTGAATCGCACCATCACAATTTCGTGATTGTGATTCTCATTTCATAGCTATGGACCTTTGCAAGGGACTAATTGGACATAGACGCTGTAGTACAGTATCGCACAACGATGCATACATATATAATTCGGCTTTACATGTTTCTGTAATTCCCATGATGACTTACGTCTTACTCAAATACTTACGAATCCTCGTTGTCTCCTTTTGTGATTGTGTTGCGTGTCATGGTGTACTGTACTTACTGCGAATTATCGACACTATTATGTTTCGTGTTGTTACTTGCCATGTGATATCTGTGACAATTATACACACTAATTTCACTGTCACAGGCGACACTCACGTCCTCAGCCCTCCTCAGCCTGACTCGGAGTGAACCCATTTTCAAACGAGGCCTTCGTTCATCATGTAGAAGGAACGAGTATCATACTTCTATCTGGTCTGGCTACAGCAGATTATTCAGCACTATGGCGCAGCCAAGCTCAAAAGTTTGGTCACAAAACTAAGCTAGTTTCACACTTCTTTGATATTGACATGCTATGGACGAGTCCGGACTGCGAACGCCGAGACACGTCACGGTCGTCAGAGCTCCACCTAGCGAGTTATGGATTCTTAGTACACGGCGGGCGGCGTTGATGCCCCGAGTCAAATGGTAGTAGTTGAACCTTCTCCTCAGATCGATTGTCGTGCCTGATTCTGATTTTATTGCATAGCCTAGACTCATGTCACGAACCCTGCCATAGCCCGCATACTAGTAGAGCCTACCGCTCACATCATTCCGATGGTAGCCGCCATTCACTACGTACCCCCTTGTGCTAGGAACCATCACCGATTATAGCCTCAGAAGTAATATCGCTTCGTACTCAAACTTGAATTCAAACACGGAACGCTTGTCGTCTGAATCGCATTTTTCAGAACACGGGCAAGAAGACCTTCGATCGAAACTGTGGACGCATGCACAGTAATGATACCTTTCGTGGCGCTGCAGATAGTCACATTACGGTTGTCGGTCACCGAGGCCGTTGCCTCATTCTAATACCACCGGTCAGCTGGCTCGGTTGTCTTACCTGCCTAACAGTAACGTGAACCATATGCTTTCGAATGATGATTACAGTCAGTAACTGTCACGTCATACGAAACCATGATATTGTACGTGAGTACTCCACCGAAAATGTATGTCAGCCTGATTACCCAGGCAGCACCCGCAGCTTTTTTCTACACGTGTACTGACGAGTCCGCCCCTTTCCCGGCTCAGCTCATGGCATAGACTGTGGGTAGCTCACCCACACCGCAATATCGTGGACACCGGAGTCGGGCAGGTAAGTAGTATGAAAACCTTACATCCCTAATTAACTTTACATCACTTGGATATTCACAATCCCCAGGTTGGCCATAGGTCCGTCTTCATTATTGTGGCGTTTGCATTCCCGTTGTAGTGCTATGCATTTGCATGGGGCGCTGACATCACACCTATAGATGCTCCGTACGCGGTTTGGGGACTACCGAATGTAGCACCTGCTCAGCGCATATAAACTTCGACACTTCTGACACATTCACCATCTCTCCAAGAACTGCACCCTCACAGCTGCAATGTACTCCCCAATCAAAACGCTGGTTGCCACCACTCTCATGGTAGTCTCTGTTTGTGCTCAAGGCGCCTTCATTAACCTGCCTACGCCTGGCTCCGATATCACTGCGGGTACCAACTTTACTGTGCAAATAGGCCGCCCGGTAAGCTCTCAAGCACGCATCCTTTAGAGTATCGTATTCAATAACCCCGTGCACTCTCAGGACACTATCACTGGCAGTGAGGAGATATCGATTGTAATTGCTATCCAGTCTTGTCCAACTGGGAACTGTCTCCCCGTTAGTGAGGATATGGGAACTGTCTTGTATGCAGGCCCGTTCAATCCCCAGTTTGGGTCGGGCGCGGACGACCCATATGAGGACTTCTCTGTTCAAGTTCCTGCATCCTTCACTACTGGGCAAGCACAGCTTGGACTTGCTCACTTTACCCTCGTTGGAGTACGTTGCTCCCTGACTATTTTTGATGTACAGATCTGACACGCGTTGCAGGAGCTTTTCTGGCCATACTTACAACTCGCGAATGAGACTGTTTACGTTGTTTAGGTGGCCCTGCACCAAGGCAGTACAATATATATGATCTATGCAGTTGATGTATTAATGCATGATTCCCGCTGGGTTGAAATAATCACATGTTTGTTCCAGAGCTAGTGTTGTGGGTAGAAGTCTGCCATTCTGCCAATGGCAATTGCCATGCGGTAATTGCCGGCAGTAGGTCGAGGGGCAGAAGTCGGCAGAAATCAATGTGAATCTTATTTGTACTACGAGCAAATGGCATGTGTTTGATATTCAAAAAAGTGTATCTGAGCCCCTCTGCACACCAGAATGTCGTCAAAAAAGTCCAAGGGCCGCCCCACCTGAAAAATCATCATCAACCACTTTGTCCAACAGCAAAAAGTCCCAAATTCATCAAATCGTTATTTTTACGAATGCAACTACTAGGTTCAACATCTATATAGAGGGCCGCGACGACAAACACCTCAAACATATTCTTGACCGGAATACTTGCCCTACAGCCCCAGATCACGCTCGTACAGAAGTCCGTAACTATGCCATCTTGCCTCAACTTGAAAGAACGGAAATCAAACCCTACTACATCAGAGAACTCATGAGTCCTTGACATGGTACCCGTGGAAACTATACGACAACATAATTATGTTTCTGCTAAATATGGCTATGTATACTGCGAGAAATTCGAGTTATCAGTACATACTACATAGCCATGGATGTCTGAAAATCTAGTTTACCATGAGGAATTCACGACAAGGTCACGAGTCACTACTCCCAACTTACAAATCCGTCAATCTCCGTGTGAGGGCATCCGACCGATTTTCACTGGGCCTCGTTGCTCAATCAGTACTACCCCATAGTGTATTACCATCGATGAGGCCTTGAGGGTAGAGGGAAGGCTGCGAAGGATCCTTAGCATCTTGTCCAGAAATCTCTCAATTTCTTGAGTAATAATCTCTGTCACTGTGCTGTATACAAAATAATGACCTTGCAAATTTTATTCTCCGCAATTCCTCTACACACATACATCTAGCCCTTCTCCCTCGCTTCTACCCTCCCGATTTCTCGCTCCGGTTAGTGTTAGTTTAAACTAACCCTGACTCGGACTCGTGAACCCATTTTCGAACGAGACTTCGTTCATCATATAGAAGGAACGAGTATCATCCTTCTAAGTTTCATCTGGTCTGGCTACAGGAGACTATTCAGCACTATGGCAGAGCCAAGATCAAAGGTTTGGTCACAAAACTAAGCTAGTTTCACACTTCTTTGATATTGATATGCTATAGACGAGTCCGGACTGCGAACGCCGAGACACGTCACGGTCGTCAGAGCTCCACCTAGCGAGTTTTGGATTCTTAGTACACGGCGGGCGGCGTTGATGCCCCGAGTCAAATGGTAGTAGTTGAACCTTCTCCTCAGATCGATTGTCGTGCCTGATTCTGATTTTATTGCATAGCCTAGACTCATGTCACGAACCCTGCCATAGCCCGCATACTAGTAGAGCCTACCGTTCACATCATTCCAATGGTAGCCGCCATTCACTATGTACCCCCCTTATGCTAGGAACCGTCACCGATTATAGCATCAGAAGTAATATTGCTTCGTACTCAAACTTGAATTCAAACACGGAACGCTTGTCTTCCGAATCGCATTTTTCAGAACACGGGCAAGAAGACCTTCGATCGAAACTGCGGACGCATGCACACTGCACAGTAATGATGCCTTTCGTAGCGCTGCAGATAGTCACATTACGGTTGTCGGTCACCGAGACCGTTGCCCTCATTCCGATTCCATCGGTCAGCTGGCTCGGTTGTCTTACCTGTCTAACCGTAACGTGAACCATATGCTTTCAAATGATGATTATAGTCAGTAACTGTCACGTCATACGAAACCATGATCTTGTACGTGAGTACACCGAAAATGTATGTCAGCCTGATTACCCAGGTAGCACCCACAGCTTTTTTCTACACACGTGTACTGATGAGTCCGCCCCTTTCCCGGCTCAGCTCATGACATAGACTGCGGGTAGCTCACCCACACCGCAATATCGTGGACACCGGAGTCGGGCAGGTAAGTAGTATGAAAACCTTACATCCCTAATTAACTTTACATCACTTGTTAATTCACAATCCCTAGGTTGGCCATAGGTCCGTCTTCATTATTGTGGCGTTTGCATTCCCGTTGTAGTGCTATGCATTTGCATGGGGCGCTGACATCACACCTATAGATGCTCCGTACGTGGTTTGGGGACTACCGAATGTAGCACCTGCTCAGCGCATATAAACTTCGACACTTCTGACACATTCACCATCTCTCCCAGAACTGCTCCCTCACAGCTGCAATGTACTCCCCAATCAAAGCGCTGGTTGCCACCACTCTCATGGTAGTCTCTGTTTGTGCTCAGAACGCCTACATCAACCTGCCTGCGCCTGGCTCCGATATCACTGCGGGTGCCAACTTTACTGTGCAAATAGGCCTCCCGGTAAGCTCTCAAGCATGCATTCTTTAGAGTATCGTATTCAATAACCCCGTGCTCTCTCAGGACAATCTCACTGGCAGTGATGAGATATCGATTGTAATTGCTATCCAGTCTTGTCCAACTGGGAACTGTCTCCCCGTTAGTGAGGATATGGGAACTGTCTTGTATGCAGGACCGTTCAATCCCCAGTTTGGGTCGGGCGCGGACGACCCATATGAGGACTTCTCTGTTCAAGTTCCTGCATCCTTCACTACTGGGCAAGCACAGCTTGGACTTGCTCACTTTACCCTCGTTGGAGTACGTTGCTCCCTGACTATTTATGATGTACAGATCTGACACGCGTTGCAGGAGCTTTACTGGCCATACTTACAACTCGTGAATGAGACTGTTTACGTTGTTTAGGTGGCCCTGCACCAAGGCAGTACAATATATATGATCTATGCAGTTGATGTATTAATGCACGATGCCCGCTGGGTTGAAATAATCACACGTTTGTTCCAGAGCGTGGTCGCCCATCAAAATGATCACCATACCGATGCACTCGTGTTTTTCATGAGCCAACCTGTAGAGTCTGCAAAGGTTTCCCATATCGCTAGGCTGCATAGCACAGTATCGATATACGGCCGTACATGTTTGCGAAAGAAGATTGGATCGATCTGCTCTGCTAGTGCAATAAAGTTCGCCGCACGTCGTGGTGGGCATCTTCCTCCCTTTGAGGATAATTTCATTGCATCATCAGTTTTCGAGGTCCCGCGTTTGTGTTTGCTTCAATTGCCCCCGGAATCTCATTCGGAGATAGACGCTTTGTGGCATAGTCGACACACCTTCCAAGAGACTAACCCATTGTAATTTGCGAATTGCAAACATGCGTGGGATTTTCTAGAAGTGACATCTGATACCGATGACAGCCGTCGATTCAGATGTGGGCCCCTGAGCGGCAGCTATCTTACTGATTTGTGATACACTTCGGCAATGGATCTGATGGATTCGTGGCGATCCCCAAGGAATTTAGAGAATTGACACAAAAGGTCGAGTAACACTCCATGAGATGAAGTCGATATTGCGAGAGGGCGACATTTGTATGTGGCGACGTCCCGGGTTTCAAAAGCTCCTCTAGTTTCTTACATTTATTGAGCGGTTTGTTCTTACTGAGGAGCACGTCGTCTTCGTTGTTGATATAGGTCCTGCCGATTAATTATAGGGTGGAAATATTGTCGCCTGGCACAAGACCCCCAACCGCACGAGAGATCAATTTAACTTTTGAAATCGAGCTCGTTGGCATTTACAACAATCTGAGTAACATGTGTGAGCGTTCCATACTGATACTGTGCACATTTGTAGCGTGAGCGAACTCAAACTCGACTTATAATTTGAGTTTGCTTGTGGCGTGCCTCAGGCTAGACCGATGAGTTCGTGGACCGAATACATGGCGCAGGACCGCCGCTGAAGGACAAACAGTGAGAAGCGGAGTTAAAGCCGCTGAATCGCTGGAATGCCAAGACGGTGAACTCTGGCTCGACATTTTAGTATTAGTTCCTAGAAAAAATTCAACGGTGAACTGGTGAGGGGGAGCTGCGAAGGGAAGGGGAGAAGCCAGGAATGAGATGGAAAGGCCGGTGTAGAGGGAATTAAGTAGAGAATATGATTTCCAAACTGATAACACACTATTAGGTAGTGATGGGGGCCTCATTGCTCAATCAGTACTACCCCATAGTGTATTACCATCGATGAGGGTAGAGGGAAGGCTGCGAAGGAGCGAGAAATCGGGAGGGTAGAAGCGAGGGAGGGAGGGAGGGAGGGAGAAGGGCTGGATATATATATGTGTAGAGAGGAATTGCGGAGAATAAAATTTGCAAGGCGATTATATTGTATACAGCACAGTGACAGAGATTATTACTCAAGAGAAATGTGAAGAAATTGAGAGATTTCTGGACAATATGCTAATATTACCCGTAAAAATACACATCTAGAATTGTATAGGGAAATACAACCCGGATTCATATGCGCATAGCAATTCACGAACACTTCCTTCAAATACCTGTTCGAGGGATGCCGAGGCTTCTGAAAACCAAGGAGCATTGTGGGATGCGAAACCGTCAAAGGGCGTGCATCAGAGTCAATTACCTATGACAGCAACTGAGGCCCAAGGGTTAACAGAATGTGAAGTCACTCACCTTTATCTTCAGGTGGTTGTATCGCGCGGTAAGTCACTGGTAGCATAGTAAATAGCCTCCGTCGAATGAGGTCAATTCTCGAGTATACCCCCCTGCGCTTTCGGTCCTGGTCCGTATTTTCTTTCCGGAACAGTGCATCAGATACTTAAATTGATTCGTCGCTGTGTCTGGAACACTGTTGACAATGACAATGTGAATGTCGTTCGTCAGGCATCGTTGTCGTCAGCATGGATGGACGGAGGGAATGTTGGACTTGGTGATTTTCAGTACTTACATGATACTCGCGATGTGTTTTCTGCACGTGAGCGAGTGGTATTTAGATTCCTCTGTGCGAAAATTCAAGGGAACTTGTGCAAAAGTACTACGTATACAAGGTATATTTCCTGTACATGTCGGCGTATTTCCAGAAAGTTCATGGGAAGTACTTAACAAAATCTCCAATATTTCCCTTCGGCTAGAATCCGCGATTTTGCGCCTTGTATACGTAAGTAGCGCTAGGGGGCAGAGGAGGTGGCCGATCTAGAGGCTGCGAAGAGTCTAAGAAGGGCAGGACAGAAAAGAATCAATAAATATTATCACATCGTTAGTTCAGTAGCCCCGAGGCTCTGTATCTAATGAGCCGCGCTATGCATGCACTATCCGCCAGGGTCAGTGATTAATATGCATTTAGCAAGGGAGCAACAGGAGTATCACTAAAGATACACTGCAAGGGATCATGCAAGAACAACCGCACAGATGAGCGTCCGAATGATACAATACTAGTATGCGTGACAAGTAGACGTAGACCACGAGAGTAAAAGATGACAGACGATAACACGTGTATGCGTAAAGGTAAAACATAGCTATTACAACCTAGAACGACTCGATAAATTTTGTGCCTCCCTCGAAAG
Source organism: Suillus subalutaceus (assembly GCF_016647625.1). Lineage (NCBI taxonomy): Eukaryota > Fungi > Basidiomycota > Agaricomycetes > Boletales > Suillaceae > Suillus > Suillus subalutaceus. The sequence goes on from NW_024540324.1 coordinate 63,351, forward strand.
TCCGCACTGATATTGATGATTGTGTAGAGAAATGGCGGTGATCGGGCGGGCGCACCTCTTCGTCATCCACACTTGCATCTCGGTGCGATCCAGGGGACCTGGGCGAGCTCGATTGCGAGAACGGCGACTGTGACCGTGCAAAAGTCACCCGCTGTGGTGATGTCACATGCAATGGGCCCGTTGCATACGGATCCTTATAATGCATTGGTGCATACGACTCCGCATCTGACAGCGGTGAGTCCATTTCTGGGACCTGGGGGCCGTAACGTCCATCTTGAAAAGACCTGGAGAAGGGCTGCATGGGCTGCTGCCCCCCACGTTCTTCGCCGTGATCTGAATTAATCTCCCATTCGTCACCTGAGCCAGCTTGGATCCAGCCACGCCCACCTCGTCGTCCACCACTCCTGTTCCCACTACTGTGTCTATCTGCCCACATCCCGCGGAGCTTGTCTCCAAAGGAGCTGTGTCCTGGCGAGGTAGCTGTTGAATCGTGTTCTTGGTGGTCGCGGTTACGGCGGTAGCGCTCACGACGGGCAGTGCGATCTTGGTCGGAGGGTTCATGGTTGCGAAGGAGGAAGAAGACTGCAATACAGCAGATGAGAATGAGCACGCTCAAAGCGACGACGAGCCCGATGAAACCTGTTGGACGTTGATATTTGAGACATTACTCATGCAATCATATGTTGGAGAGAAGTAGGGCAGGGGAAACTACATACCTCCTTGTGAACCGCCTATTTCCGGGACTGCTCGTCTGCTGAGCATGGCTGCATCGTAGGCTAGACTTTCTACAGATATAAAGAAAAAACAGGCGAAGAAAAGTGTAGCGTGTGGTGAGCCCCTCATGGACATGGTTAGGATGACACAGACGGTTCAGAGGCGATGATGGGACCTCTTCTCAAAACTGGGCGAGCGAAAATAGCGCTGGGCAATGGACACGGCGATTTGAAAACCGTGTGTGAGGTGTACTTGGCGCTGGCATGCGCATTGTGCACGCCGCACAAATTCACTTGACCAAGTTCAGAGTCCAGACCAGATCGGCTTTCGGAATGTTGCCGAGCTTCGCTGCCCAATCAAATGTTGCCGCAAGGCGAATCGAGGTGGAATTCGGCACTAACGAGCTGAAACGAAGTGTACCTCGTTCGCCTCGTGATGTGGAAACGAGTTCGGGAGTTACAGTGATACGGTAGCTCAGCCAATGAGAAGCTAGGGTTTCTGCATGCCGCCGCCGCATTACTTGCAAGTGACTAGTACACGACCAGCATATATACTAATTAAAGTCAATGTCCCTTGCAACGTGGAGCTTGCAATGATTCTCAGCGGCTATCAGCTCGTCAACTACTCTGGGAGGTCCAGATACTGTGTAGTCCCGCTCGTCAGCTACCAGGTCCTCTGTAAAATTGAAGCCGTCCTGCTTGCAAATAAACTTTAGAACTTGTAGTGCTTCGAGCGTGGTCTGCCGCATGCGTCATAAAATGCAGGTCTCTTTTCTTGATGAAAATATGCGCTCAGAAGGCACAGATGAAGCTTGAGCGGGCAGGACATCCATAGCGACGCGGAATAGAAGCGGAAATGTACGTTCTTTTTGCTAACGTGATGCCTATGAAATTGCAGACAGAAATATATCACATACCTCCCAAAAGTGAACAACATCTCTTGTGCGTTCAGCTGTATACGTACACCTTCGTAACGAGAAAACTCGCACTCGGCATCATCTTTCGAGTTCTTTACAGAAGCGTTCCTCTGTAGTTTCCGGTATCGGGGAGTGCATCATTGGCTCAGACAATGATGGTGGGAGAGGGATAGTGCTATTAGTAGCAGAAGCTGAGCGCCGCGCGGTTACTTTGAGGTTGTTCATGCAGCTGAATACAGCAGATGAGGACCGAGTTGGTGAGCACCTGCGGCCTGCGAAACTTAAAGTTATCCGATGTTAGAGTGGCAGCTACGTCGAGTCCATTGTAATGAAATATTCATATGGGCCTGGGACCATTCACAGGGGATTACGATGATGGATATAAAGTACGTACGATTATAGTAAATCTGTTACAACTCGATTCAGTTCTGAATTTGGTCATTTTCGAAGCGAGCCAAGTTCACATCGAGTTTTATATAACTCACCTCACTAAAATTTCTCTTCAAGTCCGAGTCTTCGTTAACGTACGATTCAGAAGTACGACCTCCATAGCTTCTGTTAGCCAACTATTCATGCGCGCGAGTTGGTCCTGTCAATTCACTATAATAACGGTCGGTATACTTCCTTCAGCTCTCTTCAACTCATATATAGACTATTGGCCGCACAAGCTGCATCATCCGATACTTACAAAGCGTTTCGGGCCAACACGATCATAGAAAAGCCCGTTCATCAGTTTGGAGGCCTGATTTTTCCATGGAAGGGATAGTACGCATCATGATCAGCTGCCTTGTTGACCTAATCCTCCAAAGTTAGCTGAACATCTTTGAATCTCGTGGTCCAGGTCCATTTTTGTACTCAGAAATAGCCACGAGATGTGCAGTGCCTGTCACGTTTGATATCAATACCTTTCCTCGACGTCCACTCCTTCTCGACTCGACTTTGTTCGTATACACAGCCCTTTTCCAGGCTCAACCTTATGGTTCGAAAATTATCACTTGGCCATGTCTTCTCGAGATCGAGAGACAGCGACCGTCCTCCAACACCCCCTCCTAAATCACCACCACTTTCTCCGATCAGCATTGTCTTGCCTCTCGCCAGAGGCAGCAAGTTCAAAGAGGAATCTGTTTCCGCTATCTTCACCGCTACCGCTCCTACAGAAAGTATCACAGGCTCGGTCAGGCCGCATTCCACCTCGAGGCTCCAGAAACGGCCTCACAGGGCCATCACAGCTGCATCCTTTACGCACCCCATGTCTTCACATGAATTCTCCCGATATCCTCCACAGCTAGTTCTGCAGCTTCATTCAAGTTTCTGTCCCCACTCCCCACGGTATGTTCACCTCATTCCCCACGTTGAATCATACCGAGCACCAGACCTATTCTTAGACTCAACAACTTCCTCCTGGCGTGACTTCATTCTTGCCCAGCCACGCATCCCGCCGAGTCTTTTACAGAAGACTACCGTCTCCAGATCCCACTCCACCAAAACCCCTACCTCACCATCCTCGAAAAGACGTCCCCTGAACAATCCACGCGTTGTCTCCACCTCCTTCGCACGTCCCTCCCTACTGACCTCGATGCAGTGCGTGATATCATGCCGAAACCCAACGGATTTGTGCACACCGTGCTTGAGGGCGTACAAACAATCATCGTGCGCTCATCCTCCGCCCCTGATGACGTCTGGACTGCGATCCTCATCCAATTCAGCTTTCTTCGTTGGCGCAAATGCTGAGCAACTCCGTGCGCACTTCGTAGCCCAAGATGGTCGGGAGGAACTTGTCATCGTTGGCGATGGGAACCGTAACCACGGCAGATCTTGCACTCATGGCGCGCCAGATGTTGGAGCTTATGCATACACGCGTAGTGGATCCGGTGCTGAGGAATTGGATTGTGCCTGAATTTTCAACGACAACGGATGTAGACCGGACAGTGTATGCGATGTCCATCATGTCGACGATGAAAGAGTATTTTCGCTACAAGTTTGTACTGCGTTGTGGGATACCGCTTGTGACCCTCCTCGGGGAGAGACATGACTGGGAGACAATCCTGGAGCGACTAGAGCGGCTAAAACTATACAACATAGAAACAATAGCATGGTATCACCTCCTGCACCCCGTCATCTCTCGATTCGTAGCTGCTTTCGACGCGCCATCCAGTCCCGAAAACCTCGATTTCTGGTCCAAAGTCGCACACTACGAGGGAGGCGGAAGTGGGCCGACCTATCTCTCAGGCTGGATCACCGCATTTTGCGTGTTCAACGAGCATGGCATATGGCAAGGTCCTCCGCTAAATGCTGAGCGCATGCGGGAAGACGCGCCAAAGAAACTGCTTCGTCCTGCGGATCCACGAGTGTTGAGTGCAGCCCAGTTTGCCGCGGTGTATACCATCCGCGGAGCATGGCGTCCTTTCCTGGTACTCGGGGGGATGCCGTATCCAATGATCGACGATGAATGCGTGCCGTGCGGGTACGCTCATCTCGATGTGAAGCTAGATGATAATGGGGAATTGTTCGATACGGTGGTCGTTGCGGGCGCAGTGGGCGCACAGATCTGTTCAAATGATAAATCGGAGCTGTTTAAGAATGGGATGCGGGATACCGTAAGGCCAGTGGTGGGGTATTGGTATTTATCACCGGGGCGGGATGATTAGCGTGCGTTGTTGTGTTGCTTGTACTTGTTCTGTGTTTCTCAAAGGTTTTGTTTTGGACACTGGCAGGGCACCGAAGATGCCCAACCCGCTCTGAGAGATGCTTTCTTACCTTAAGGACGTGGATGACGTTTTTTCTCTACGACGTACATAGGCGCTTATGTGACATGCTACAAGTGCATGCAGGGTGATGTTCGGTGTGTCGACAATCTCATCGTGTTTGAGCTTTTGAAGATGCCCCGGCGATATTTCGCAAGTTATACTCGTTCGATATCGTAAGTTCATACATACATAGTTGATCTGGCAGGCTCTGCGAGCAAATGGAAGGCAAAGAGGCTCCTCGATTCACAGGCTTGCAATGCATATCAACCGAACGGCTCTCCTGTGGTTGTATTCCATTGCATTCGCTTTACAGTCACACCACCCGTTCGTAGTCCACCTTGCACCGACTGCTATTGAACCAGCCAACCAGCTCCTTCATGTCAATAGGGCCTAGCAGCATGCTGCCACAGACTTGAACCACAGATTCGGGGGCCGTTTATCATACTCTCCCACCAGTCGCAATTGCGACGGCGAACATTAACATTCGATGATTCTGCAACAGACCACTCAGACCACTTTTCGTTGATGGGGTTATTGATAGTCAAATACGGTGAATTTACTTTATGCTAGGCTGTGGGATCCTCCTCCCTTGGAATGGTGCGTACCAATACTTATCTCTCCACTACGCGTTATGATCCTTAACCGTATAGTTTTTTGTCCAGTATTGATTACCGCCACCTTGTTCTTCTTGTCTCGCTTGGTCGGATCACCACTGCAGGCATCCTTTGCCTCATACGTGACCACCACTTCCAGCGTATTCAATGTATTTGTGCTGGCACATGCCACGGCAACTTCGAAACGGGTTGGAATCTAATTTCTTTCGAATTCTATCACGCTGACCATCATGTTGCTAGTCACCACCCTCTCGATGAGTTTTCTGGTCTGCCGCATCAGTCACACTCATCATCGTCCTCCTGTTCTTCAGCACCTTTGGATACTACCAACCACCGACCTTCTTTTTCTTTGCAATTCTATGAGCTATTCTTTGGTGATATGCGTTTCATATCTTTCCACAGGCATCTACGCTGGAGCCTCGCTCTTCGGGGCTCCTTACATGCAATTTATGATATCTGGCCAGCCTGAGGCTGCCATAGCTGTGGTTGTTAGTGTGGTCCAGGTGGTTACGTCCGCCTTATCCGTATGGGGTTCGATGCTGGAAGCAATTGCCCGCGTTCATATCTAACGATGGCGTTGGAGACGGAACGGCAGAGCAGGATCCTGCCTGTACATTTTTTGGAATATCCATATTGTTTATGATATGCATGTTCACGGCCGACGCCTGGATGGCGCGATTGCCGGCCTACAAGGCCACTGTGTTGGGATTTTCTCAAACTTGAAGGAGCCCCACTCTGAAGAAAGAAAGAAAAATACTGTACGGTAGAATGCCAATGTCAATATTAAGGTCTTAAGAGGAACGATCAGGACTGAAACGAACGCAAAGGAAAAGGAAAGAAGCTAGCGGTCCTGGGATGCCCGGGGGGAAGGCTGTTATATGTGTGTAATGTTCGTAAGACGCATGCATATACATGCGTCATAATATTCGAACGTTTTGACAATGCCTAATCAGGTAATATGAGTTTTGTTGATGCTAACAGCCAGGATTCCCTTCGAGAACTCCCTTCTTCTTTGTCACCATGCATGTGCACGTGTAGTCCGCCTTCCTGTCAGTGCATGGCCTTGGACAATGGAAGCTGCGGACTTTCCCTTATTCATCGCATTCCCATCTTTACAAATACCAGCCGAATTCGAGTTGATGCACCTTCAGGACACGCATACCCTTTGAATCAACAAAAATGCCGAGCCCCGTCTTCATTCAGCAGGTTGTAGCCCGCCTTCCTCCAGCAGGTTGTAGCCCGCCCTTCCTCCAGCAGGTGTAGCCCGCCTTCCTCCAGCAGGTGTAGCCCGCCTTCCTCCAGTAGCTGCAGCCCGTCTTCGCTCAGCAGTCCGTCTCGGTTTGCAGGTCTAACACATACGAGGGTAGGTCTGACATATCCCGAAGCTGTCTGCAATCTGATCATGATTTGACGCTACTACTAGAAGTGCTCAAGGGTAAGTCATGAACTCTTTCTAGACAATGAACTAGCCAGATAACTCTTTACACATCAACAGAGTACAAAATCACTGGTAGTCATTCATCCATGTCCATGATGCCAAGCTGACTTCCCATGACACAATCAGTGCATTCTGTGATAAAAATTCATGAGCATCACTATTGACGATCTTTTAGCCGAGAAATCTACCTTTGCAAACCTCACTATTCGAAAAATTGGACACCACAAAGAGGCTCGCGGCCATTCAGGCTGGGAGCACGAGTTCCTAGTGGCCGAGATGTATAATGACTCGGAGGGGTAGCAGGTGTACTAGTGATTGACAGGGAGAATCATCCCACTATTGCCCGACGTCGTACGAGTCGTACTCGGGGACACCTTGCATCCCATTCCACTTCTGGACGTCTTGTCCCACTTTGGCTATCATCCTTCTAATCTCGGTCGATCTTGTGAATTTGATTCACCTCCTTCGGTCGGTGAGATAGCATCTGTACTTGCAGAGAAGAGTATAGCGGGAGGGGAGTATTCTTCTCGTGACAAGAATTGCTATTGGTATGCCAATGCCGTCTTCAACCATTGTTCGAATACCTATGGGGGTGGGATATCCAAAGGCCCATATTATGATGACCTTGGACGTTTCATGGGCGGTGCACCACATAATGCCGTTGTACGTCTCTACAATCCAACCCTTAAGCTTTTCCATGTCTCATTGAATGTTTTCAGAAAGAAGGACTTGTGAATGTTGTCGGTTACGGTGCTGGCATCGTTGTCGGTGTTGGTGTTGGGATAGCCTCTCTCCCTCTGATATTTGGTGGAGTCGCTGTTACCACTGCGGTCATCCTTGTGAAAGGGAAGGGGGAATCTCAGGCTGAGCCTTTACGGTCATAGGGACAGCTCAGGTGCCCTGTATCAAGAATAGTTTCAGTCCTTCTGGACATACTTACCCCACAGCACGCTACGATTGCGGTAGTGGCCATCATCATGAAGCTGGTACTTTACGGAATTGCTTGCTGCTTAATCCTCGGACGTGGCCCCCTTCGTTGACCCCTCACTCTGCTCATTCCCCTCTATATCCTTCCTCGGCACCTGGAGACATCGACGAATTGTTATAATACCCCCCGCATATATCTCATTGTTGACGCTCTTCTGCATACCCATCTGGCCCAATCAGTGTAACGTGACAGATATCTAATGATGATCTCTTTCATCCTAGTTTCTCATCGATCTCATCCTGCGACAGGGCTTCACGTTGACTATTGTACAATACTGAATGTGTACTATCAATTGTTTATACATCCGTTCCTATGATGAAGTACAGCCTACGAATGAGATCCTCGCTCTGATCACTGATCACACAAATAAATCTATCCGCCCCAACGTTTCCGATATAACTCCCACCGCCTTGGCTTCAAACTCAAACACATCCCCGCCACGGTATGCCACAAGGTCCTGAGGCATGTCCCTCTGCACTCCGAGCGCCTTCTCGAGATTTGTCGTGGCAAGCGCGAGAGCCGTCGTGCGATCAATAAAACCATTGGATGTGAGGAGGAACTGGGATTGATGTTAGTAAATATGACATGAAAAGAAGGGTTCAGCCAAACGCACCCAACCGGCTTTGAAACGTGTATTCCGGGCACTGGACTCTTCAACAACACCAATAGCTACATTGACGCCGGCCTTCAACAGCGCAGTGACCAGACTCTCCTGCGTGATCGGTGGGCCAGCAAGTCTATGTGATGGCTAGGTTAGCATCCTTCATCGCAAGCGAAAAGAGGATCGGACCAGGAAGAAAGGGTAAAAGGATACTTACATCCTCTGCTGCTCCCACGTTGACGGGAATGGCTTGCTCTGCGTGACGATCACGCTAACGCCCGCCCTCGCAATCTCGTGCGCAAGGATATGAGCCTCGGTCGCCCCTGCGAAGGTCATACGAAGCTCCCTGCCGGAATGAGCCTCATACTCATCCTTGAGCCGAAGCAGTGTCGCCATTATGTCTGCGCTCTCAACGTCAACAACGAGCGTGGTTTTACCCTTGATGCTAGATATCAGCGTGAATTCAATGCGAGAGAATTAGTCAAACCTTTCTAACGCTCCTGAGTACTTTATCCCCACCCTCCCCAAATAACATGTTCCTTAGTGCTGCTATCTGCGTGCTCACGCTTACCCTTGAAGACATGCTTATGCCCACATGCAATGCGACCTCATCAACAATGCTAGCATTTTCCACGCCCGCATGCGCAGCTCCAGGTGAGAATGCAGTAGATATGCCCTGCAGGAAGGTCCCAGAGGGCGCAGTGATGGCTGTTGTGACGCCGCTGCGATAGGCTAGTCTGTAAAGGTCAATTTGAAATGCAGACACAGACGTAAAGAATGAAAAGGATACATACAGCAAATTCTGACCACCAAACATGAGCCCATCTTGTGCTCTCATGATCGTGTCACCCAATATGGCGGGCAAATCTCCGTCGAGAGGGTTATGAACACTTCCATCATTCGTGCTCGGCTCAAGCCTTATCTCCACGAGCCCCAGTGGCGCACCGAAGCTCGTCAGTCCAGGTGTGATCGCACCGCCTTCAAGGTTCACGATATCGACGTCCCCTTCTGCAAAATCCGAGCATTGACCAACACACACCACTCGGCCATCTTCCACGCCCACCAATCCCGCCTGCTCGGAAACACGCATCACCCCACTCGAGTCATCACCTCTCATATAAAGCCCCGACACATTCACGAACATCACACTGTGGACGCTCCGAGGCTCAAGAGGGGGAATACCCTCGTGCGCGACCGCTGCCAACTTCTCTGAGTCGAAATTGGGCGTGCGTGGAGGCGTGGTGGGTCCCTTGGCAATATAGTGGCCGGGAAGGGAGAGCTGGGGGATACCGTCGATGTAGACCTGGGTGGGCGTTGAAGCAAGCGAAAGCGGGTGGGAAGACCAGATCACAACATCTAGTTCCAATTAGACGATCAGACTCATCTTTCATGTATCCGTTGACCGCGAACGAGACGTACCAGCATCATACCCTGCAATCCAACCGAGACTTAATTTCTTCATTGAACTTATATACTTAGTAGTCTCACATACCTGGTCTCAGCATCCCAATCCGATGGCCCATCCCCATAGCAACAGCAGGAGTATACGTAACGGAAAGGAGCGCGAGTGCGGGGTCGAGGCCATAATAGTGCGCTTGGGCGGCTTCGTGCAGGAGGGTAACGGGAGTTGACAACAGGGTGATCAGACTGCAAGCACAGGTTGGTTGGAAGCGAGATCAAGTTACAAACTGTAAGGAACTGAAGTGAAGGAGTATATAAGGCGACACTTACCTTCATAACAACGTCGATTCCATGCTCCGCCAGCACCCGCGGAGCGAACTCCGATCCTCGATATGCCTCGCGTTTCTTCCTTCACGCAAGACCAGCTGCGTCAGCACAGTCACGAAAGTCAATCCGCATATACGTACCGGAAGTTGGATGCAAAGAGCGCGATGGCAGGTGTGCCACCCTGGTGGACGGGAAGGTCATTAGAAGGTTGTCGCAAACAAGCAACGAGGAAAGAGAAAAGACTTACCCATGTCTTCTTCAACAACTCCGGAACGAGGTACGTTTCCCCAGCATGGTGAAATGACGCCACGGGGAACTCAAACTCATTTGTAAGCTGTCCGAGGCCATCCATTAAGCAACCAAACGCAAGTAAAAATCAAAAGAATAAAAAATAACAATAGAATAAAACGTACGCGGACGATTCCGTCGAGATCAACCGCCTCGTAGCAGTGCACGGCAAGCTTCACGCGTCCGCGGAGCACATCGACAAGGGATTCCCATTGCAGTTCTTCAGGGAATGTCTTCCCCGCAAGGTCATCCCAGGAATCAGACTCTACTTTGGCACAGAAATCGTCTTGAGCGTCACGCAGCTTTCGGGCACTATCGTAGGCGGCGCGGAAGTTCCATCCAGAGTCAAGGCGCGTCATGCCATAGACACGAGAGGGATTTTCACCTTGTGAGTGAATGAGCGAGGGGTACAACGAGGTGTCTTCCGGAACATACCACATGCATGTCTGTTGGGTGTTGGAAGTGAGGAAGATTTAAAGATAAATAAGAGAAGACGGAGTGAGTGAAATGACAGACTTCATGTGTCGCCAGCGGGGCGTGAGAGTGTGGTCAAAGTGAGAGCCATTGAGCGTGCGGGGAGGCTCAAGGAGCATGGAAGAAGGCGAACGTTCAGCTGTAGGACGAAGCTTTATTATGAATGCCTGGCCACCTAATAGACAGTGTTTATGATCAGCGATTAGACTAAGTATGTATTGAGACAGCTCTAACCGATATTATTTGCACTCCCGGGGAGAATTTGAGCGGGTGGTGACGCCTCCAGCTATGGCGAGTTCATATGACGCGTCATGGGTGTTCAATCCATCGATACTGCGTAACCAGGGCAAGATGGGGGCCTTACGAGAGTTCGTGTCGCCCGCACCTGCAGGAAATATGACCCTATAGCTGTTGTAGAGTAGCAAATGAACGCACCATTTAGTTGAGGCAAACTACCGACACCGATATGGGAGTGTAAATCCACAATGCCAGGGGTGACCCACGCTCCGTGAGCATCGATAACCTCCAATTTCCTGTTATTTAACTCAAGCTGCCGAATCAGAGAAAGAGGAACATCCCCGATGGCTTTGATAAGACCGCGGTGCATGAGGAGGTCACCAGTGAGAACCTCGTGCCCGTCATTGGCGGCTGTCCAGATGGTTCGCATTACGCACAAGAACGGGAGTCGTGTTCTCTGAATCTGCGAGGCGGTCACTCTGGGTGCGGGCATGGAAATTGGGTGGAGGCCCGGGCTTAGCACGTATGTAGGCACATTTGGAGAGGATCTGGGAGCGACGGGCGAACTCTTGTGGGCTGGATTGAGATAACGCCGAAAAGATGGAGGAATGGAAAAGGAAGATGTAGACGAGTGCGATGGTAAACAGGACTAGGTGAGCCCAACGCCGAAAAGGAGGACGCGTCACCAACGGTGAGCTACCCATTACGTTAGACGGTGCCAGACAAACTCGACTTCAATGAGTCTTGAGCTCCTTGACCACATGCAGTATTCAGCACTTATGTACTTGACATCGTGGGGAACATGTCGGCAGTACTTCGGTTCTGAACCTATTTTAGTAGCTTCGAACAAACCAAACTTCCGTACGTAGGGGGCTGCGATGCATTTCTTTAAACACTTTGAAGTAAGACCACCTCAAGAGTCGATTCAAAGCCTGACCGGTCCCTGACCCATGCACTGTGATAACGAAGTACTCAATTGCACCTCCGTCCCATCATGATCAGGGCCGCTAATATCATCCACGTGATTTTGACGTGTCCGTTCATTGCAAGCACGCGCTGATCCCCTGATCAGCTCTCTCTGACACTGGACAGTGACTCTAACTCAGAGAGCCATAGTACGGAACTCATTAACCCATTAACCATAAGTAATTCAGAGCCAACAAGAACGTACTCTATTCGTTCCCATGGTGCCGAAACGTGGCCACGATCATCTCCGAAAGCTACTAGTACCATCAGTACGCGAAGACTCGATCCAGTGAGGAGCGCACAAAAAAGTTTAGAACCAGGTGTACTTATTCTACTGACAGCAGATGGCCTATGGCCCGGGTGCAGGTTATGCAGAGCTGCTGTTACCTGCACCACGCCTGTCTCGTACGAAGCCCATGTCCAGATACCGACTTAAGCTTCTCGCCGATGTGTCCGGTTGTTGCAGTTTCAAAATTCAACCCAGCTTGACCATCATGATGTACATGATGCATCAGACTCAGATAGGCTAGGTGTCCGAAACCCGGACCGTAAGTTGATTTAAGAATCAAGATGGTTCGATTTCCGCTTGGATCGCAAAATAAGCTCCATATGCATTATCAGGGCATCTCGGTCGTAATGTGGATATTGAGAGCAATTCCTGGTTGACTATTAATCTCTCTTGACGTTCAAGTCTAGGCTCACTCCCGCTTGCAACAGCGCAATATGGCCGTGACTCGGAGAGCTTCTGCAATTTCGGATTTGCACCCGCAACCAAGCGCAGATGAGACGACTCTCGCCGAGCTAGGATACAAACAGGAGTTTCACAGGGAATTCACTCCGCTAGAGGTAAGCTTGATTTCGGACTCTGCGATGTACACGACACAAGCCAACAACTGTACAGGCAGCTGGACTTGCATTCAGCTTTGTAGGAGTGGTCCCTTCTACAGCGTAAGCCATTACTATCAAGTCGATTGAAATCGTACCACTAATGATAAAAATCGGTTCAGCTCCGTGCTCTTCTATGCCATACCAAATGGTGGGCCTTTCGCGATGGTTTGGGGTGTAAGCTTTCATCATACGTGAGGATCGCTGTTTGGTGAACATCTCACTTTTTTGGCTGTCCAGTGGACAATTGCTTGCCCCTTTATCGTGTGCATCGGGTTAGCAATGGCAGAACTCGCCTCAGCAGCTCCCACTTCTGGTGGTGTATGTCATCAACGCTGTCGCTGTTTCACACTTGACTCAACAAAATCTAGCTGTATTATTGGACTTACTCGCTTGCTTCTCCACGATGCCGCAATTTTCTGTCATGGATAGTTGGCTGTAAGTCCTGCATTTTGATCTGACATGCAGCCAGTTCTGACATCTGCAGATTCGAATACCATACAGATTATTACGGGTTTCGGTAAGATGAATTTCATTTTTTCAACTATCTCCCCCTGATCACGTCGGGCTAGCTTCCGTAAACTGGGCTTGTACAATTCAAATCACTGCAGCAATCGGCATGGCCTCCTCTGACCAAACATATGTGACTACCAACCAGCAGCTCTAGTAAGCTCGTTCTCATCCGAACACGACACTCTTCATATTGGTTGTTATAGTGGTATATACGCTGCTTTGGTTTTGTCAAATGCTGTCCTCGTGAGCTTTGGTACCAAAGTTTTGGCAAGGCTACAGAGACTATTCACGTTGATGAATGTGTGGTAGGTGTTATAGACTTCGTGCACGATCATTGTTTTAATCCTCCGATAGTCTCTGCTTCATAATCATCATTGCGCTTCCGATCGCAACGCCACCGGATAATCGAAACAGTGCAAATTTTGTACTAGCGGAGTTCACCAATTGTATGTGTCCTCATCCAATTACATTCGCAGCTCACGATTAGTTGTAGTGAGCGGCTGGCCATCTGGATTCGCATTTATTCTGAGCCTTATGGCTCCTCTTTATACAATAGGTTAGACCATCTTTTCTCGAATAATTGCTCCATGACTATTTTAACCCGCCAGGCGGTTTTGATGCTAGCGTTCATATGAGCGAGGAGGCCTCAAATGCCGCTACTGCGATACCATGGGCAATCGTAAGTGACACTAGAAAATAATCAATTGTTGTGTTAATCCCAGTCAGGTCAGTTCCATCGTTATATCGGCCTTCCTTGGTTTGGGTATGTGGAATGACACGTCACTCTGATCTTGATGACACGCTCTAATCCAGGAGTCAACGTATCCCTTGCCTTTTGCATGGGCACTGATGTCGGCGGCGTCTTAAGTAGCCCCGTAGGCCAGCCTATGGCGCAGATTTTATACAATTCGCTCGGACAGAGAAAGGCCCTGGCTCTATGGTGTCTCATTATTTCAACGGAGTACGTTTTAGTGCCGTGTGGCATGCTCACAGCCTAATGATAGAGCAGGTACATGGTGGCATCGAACTGCCTCCTGGTCGGCTCTCGCCAAACATTTGCATTTGCTCGTGATGGAGCCCTCCCTTTTTCACGGTATTTGTACCGGATCAATCGCTACACAAAAACACCCGTCAATACAGTTTGGTTCGACGCCACCTGTGGTCTGGCAATTGGACTGTTGTCGTTCGTGAGCACCGAAGCCATCAATGCGGTATTCACAATTGCTGTCACCGCATCGTACGTCGCCTATATAATGCCGATCACAACCCGCTTTGCGTTCCAGAATAATTTTAAACCCGGCCCGTTTCATCTGGGGAAACTGGTAGGTTAACCGGCAGTGACGTATTTTTAAGCTAATATGTCTGTGTAGAGCTTTCCAGTCGCCGCGATCGCTGTGGTGTGGATGATCTTCATGATCATTGTTTTCTTCTTTCCCGCGAGCCCGCAAACGACGACACAGCAAATGAACTATACAGTTGTGGTACTTGGAGGGGTCATGTTTCTGGCAATTTCCTGGTATTATTGTCCGGTGTACGGAGGCGTGCATTGGTTCACTGGACCCATATCCAACTTTACACCGGCCATCAGAGGTGAAAACAGAGACGAGGATTCGATGTCGGAGAAGAAAGAACAGGATGATGCAGATCTCTTTGTTTCAGCGGTGGATGTATGAGTAGTATTCGCTGTACCGTCGTGAAATCGTCGGTATACAAAAATGGTATGGCATAGTATGTGATTCAACAAAGCACTCTAATTACATGTAACTACGTAGTTGGAAGCCCCTGAAGCTGCATTATCGAAAAGTCGGGTCAATTTTTTAACTGTATCCATGTGTCACCTGAAGCTTTGCTGCAGTCGCGTCGTTCGTGATTTTGTGGATGGGCTTGACCATGATCATTATGCTATACCCAATATTTATTGTCAGGTGCTATACATCCATACGTACGTGAAGCTCAGGCCCTACGAAAAAAGCTCCTGCTCTGCTCACGCAAACAAATCGGTCCGCCCAAGGTCTCCGATATGACCCCCACCAACTTAGCTTCAAACTCAAACACATCCCCACCACGGATACTAGTTGCGTTACGTACGAGAATAGGCTTCGCGTTCTTGTGTAGCGGTCACTCTGGGTGCGGGTATGGAAATGGGGCAGAGCGTGCAGCAAGCATAGGCGCATCGCAGGACAAGGCACTTCAGCGTGCGCTAACCCGGCAGATCAGCATGTCTCGGGCATGGAAAGGGAAAGATCGGTCGACAATTGCAGTGTCACAGGCAGACAACGAAGGTGCCTATTGGAACCGCTAAGCGCATCATTGGGCACACTGGTTCCCAATCCCAATCTTCCCAATCCCGCGCAGCGCCAGTTATCATCCTTGTAACCGCCACGCCTGTGAAGAAACCACCTACCCATGCCAAGTCAAAGGTGTCCGCTCGGAGCTTGAGTCCTTGTTGCGAGAGGAAGTGGGAAGTGAGCAGTGGTATTATTTATGTACATTATCGATTTCTGACTCCTGAACACATCTAGTACGTGACTTGTAATGCAGCTACATCAGGAAATCACGCATGTCCTTTTCTAACTTTTTTTCGCGCTTATTTACAAGACCTATTGCTAATCGTCACTTTTCCCACTTATGCGTTGGACACAAAAAGCTCGTGTGATTGAAACAAGTAAACAGGATAAAATAAGTGAAAAAGCGAAAAAGCAAAGCAAAACGTATGAAGTTCGAAGACATAGAAAAAGTGAGCCATGTATAAAACACTACCAAGCTATTTCGAAGGCATGATGGTCAGCGTATTTGTTCACATAGAATAGTGTGAATATATCAAGGACATGGTGAGCTTTAATCGACAAGGGGAGCGGTTCAGTACCATAGACCAGAATAAGATGTGCAGAGTGAAAAATAGCCTCCACGTGAATCACTGCATAGTGAGCATGGTTACCATCAGAAGATGGTGAGACCATCCACATTCCAGTATCTTCATCTGGCGTGTCGTCAATTCTGTTAAACCAGCAGACAACGGCGCAAGGATAATATATACCCCTAAGTCGAAAGAAAAAAAAAGTAAGTACTTGCGCAATGTCCATGCCTTGCATTCCGGGAACGTTTGGGTCAGTAATAACAAATACACAATCTTTGTGTGCATATCCATTTCTCCATTTGGGGGACATGCGGATGTGCTCGCGTTTCATCCCCCCAATACCGCTCAAGTCGCTCGGCGCAAAGAATGTCGACACTGCAGAGTGGCAAACTCGTATCCTTCCCTCGTAATGAGGGCGGTCCATAATACCTGAAGGGATGTCTGCGGGGGCCTCATCTGGATACAGCTGTTCGGTGAGGAACTGCTGAACGAGTTTTAGCTAACTCTGGGATGTTGAGCTCGTTAGCCAGTGCAGGAATGCTTTGGGGCCGCTTTCTCCCCTCTGATTGTAAAGACACTTAGTATACAGTGGTTATACAAATAAATAAAAAGACTTACGAGATGTTCGAGCAAGTTCTATGTGTGCAAGGACTGACATTGGGGCATCAATGTCCTCAGCATCAGCGCTGACATCTGCATCAGGTATACTAGAAGTTGAGATGATACCGGGCTGCTCAGGGTACCCTCATGGCCAGGAGGACACCTCTCAAGCAACTTCTCCTCTCTCTCTTCATTATGCCTGGTGTCCTTTGGCGAGATCAATTTGCTATATCTTGCAATATTGATCTGCATCTGAACTGTGATGAAGGAATTTGAATGATCAAATGAATTTTCTGAATCTGCAGGAAGACCCACTGGGATTTTTATATGCCCTTATGAGGCAATCAACCAATCGATCACAAGCCATCACCAGATCAGTGTCTAGGTTAGGAGAAGGTATCACTGGGTCTCCTCCTGTCTTCTCTGCATTGAATTTCTGTTTGGTATATTCACATGCCTCATGAGTGACAGTCAGGGCCCAAGTGTGCCAGAGGGTTATTTTAATATCAGAAGTGGAAGAAAGATTCATGATGGAGTTGATCTTGGGAAATCAGACGCTAAATGTTGGTGTTAAAGGGGGGTGGAGATAGTGAGGATCAGATAAGTGAGCCTTGGATGATGTTAGCTTTCAAAGATGTATTATAGTCCATTGCTCAATGAAATACCACATGATTGGAAATGTGTTGGATATCAGATATTTTTTTGTTGAGGCCCGGGTCTCAGGTCTCAGAGCTCGGTACGCTACACTCGAATTTCGGTAGTCGGAACTTGGCATTTGGCATTTGGTAGGTGAAGATAGCGAGGATCAGATAAGGAAGTCTTGGATGATGTTAGCTTTCAAAGATGTATTATCATCCATTGCTAAATGAAATACCAGCTGGTTGGAAGTGTGCTGGATATCAAATATTCATTTGTCAAGACCCGGGTCTCGGAGCTCAGTATGCTTCACTTGAATTTCAGTAGTTGGAACTTGGCGTCTCATAGGGCAACACAAGCTTCGTACACTGTTTTTCACATTCTGCAAGACAACTCAAGTGCCGTTAAAGTCCATGTCAAGACAGCACCTGCTGCTGCAGTGTGTATTAGCTACTCGGTAGTCAGTACTACATGTTTGTCATGTCTACAATTTTCATTCACCTGGGTCCACCCGTCTATATTATATACCACCATTGGCCCACCCATCTAATATAATATATTATATAACCCTTGGCCCACCCATCTAATATAATATATTATATAACCCTTGGCCCACCCATCTAATATAATATACATCTAGGCCCACCCATGTATGTGATAACAAGTACCCTTGGCATACCCGTCTATCTGATCCACATCTACCTTGGTAAACCCATCTACATAATATCCAACTACCTCGGCCCATCTGTCTATAGAATATTCATGTCCATCGGCCCACTCATCTACTCTACATATTCCCAATATGGGCCCACCCGCCTCCATTGGGAATAATATTTCTCCCAGCCCATCCATCATAGTTGAGGATATTTCTACCATCGGCCCATGGTCCGCTGGCCCGTCTTATACGGGATATTATGTATGTCGGTTCACTCATATAATACGGAGATAGGTCACTGTAGTATCTGTTGGGACAACATCTGACTGGAGTGGTTCTAATGGTGGTGTGGTGGGCAGGAGACATTGTCTCAACTGCTGATTCCGAAGGACCGATAGGTGATACTTGATCAGGTACCATAGGCACAAGAGTAGGAGCAGGCGGGTGTTCTGTGGTAGTATGGATCTCATCTGCAGCAGGTGCAGGGACAGGGTAGGGTGGCAGTGGTGCGACATGGATATGATGGTCGATGTGAGGAGATGGTGGTCTAGCAACCTGAGTAGCAGTTCTCTCAGCCACGATGTGAATAGCTCTGAGAATATCTTGTTCAATATTATCGGGGATAAGGAGGTGGATAGCAGGACCACAGATATGGCCTTGTAGGTGAAGAACGAGTTGTTTGTGAACAGGGTTATTAAAGGTACACATGGCACGTTCAGTAAGGTGGGCGGTTCACATGATGTTGAGCACCATGGCCGTTGCGAGAGACTGTCTTTCGAGAAGGATTTTCTCGATCTCAAGGGCATGTTGGGCGGATAGAATGGTGGCCTCAATGAGGGCTTGGTCTTCGACTTGACTGATGATGCGAAAATATTGGTCTTGTACATCAGGAAGATCTGCAGGGGTGATGGGGGTATCATGGAGGGTTGCTTCAGAGGCGAGAGGGGAGATGTCTGCAGAGATGGAGTTCATTATAGCTTTGAGTTCTTGGATATGAGGAAGGCAGAGTTGTAACTTTTTGAGTGTAGTGGTCATCCTGAAGAATGCTACAGGCCGTGTCACTTTTTATATGTTTGAAGGATTTTCTTGGTGTTTTCAAAGTTTTCTTCGGGGATCCACTCGTTGCTAGCAGAAGAATATCCTTTCCAGGAGGTAAGATAGCGTCTTCATTTACCTGTGCCTTTGTGTGATAAGATCACATCAATCTCATATTCTTCTTCATTATCTATGATGTCGGGGGGAGGATCATGGAAATTTGGACCGTGGATTTCAGTTTCATGATAGGATGATAGTTCAGAAGTATGGAACGTGAGGTGAACTTTCCATTGCGGTGGTAACTGGAGTGTGAACATGATGGGGGATAATACAGCTGTTACGGTAAAGGGGCCATATTATTTTGGAGCGAGTTTTCGTGATGGTAGTTGCGTGATGAGGTTCTTTCCTGACAACCAAACCTTATCACTGATCTTCCATGGTTGGTACTTCCTTCCATGTGATTGTTGCGCTGTGAAAGAGAAATAGTGACTAGGCTGTTAGTAAACTAGTGCTACTTATCCAAATAGGCACGAGTGTAGTATTCGACCCAAGAGGACTGCTATTGAAGCAACTCCCTACTAATATGCAAGGGAAGCGATAGCACAAAGGGCTAAAAACATATAGCAACCTAAGACCAAAAACTGATGAGTAGCGCTATAGCGATCAGTGACAAGTGAGTTCCGACAGAGAAACGTGCATATACAGTGGCTCAAAAAACCGTCCGTATGTTTTGGCATTTTTCACTATCTATAATATTGTGTGAGAACAAACAAATGCCTCAAAAACATGCTTATACCACATTGTAGTATGGCTTCAGGGCTTTCATTTGAGCCCTACACCGTGGGAATCGGTGGAGATATGGTGGAGATACAAGGCTCACAAAATGGTGACTCATGCGGACAGTTTTTTGACTCAAGTATTTTACAGTAATAACCAGGTATTCTAGTATTTTGTATGACCTCCCTTGGCTTTAATTACTGCCTCTATCCTTCTAGGCATACTCTCAATTAATTTCTGGCAATCCTCAGCTGTGATCTTCCCCCATTCCACTGCTACTCTCTCCCAAAGCTCCCATACTCCTTTAGGGGGGTTTTCATAGGCTTGAAGCTTTTTCTTGAGTGTTCCCCAGAGATGTTCAATGACATTGACATCAGGAGACTGTGCTGGCCAGTCAAGAACATTGATGTTATGTTCTTCAAACCATTCCCTAGCTCTTCTGGATGTGTGCTTGGGATCATTATCCTGTTGGAAAATGATATCTTCTTCATCAATCCCTGATTCTGCCAAGCTAGGCAGCAAGTGGTCATTTAAAATGTCCACATACTGCTCAGCATTCATCTTCCCCTCAACCTCAGCAAGCATTCCCACACCATTCCATCCCATACAGCCCCATACCATTAAAGAACCTCCTCCAAACTTGACAGTCCCATTAACCTCTCTGTCTGTTAGGCCATCTCCCTTCTTTTTCCATACATACACCTTCCCATCTGACCCAATCCTATTGATTTTGGTCTCATCTGACCATATAACATGCTTCCAGTCCTCTACAGTCCAGTGTTGATGAGCTAAGGCAAAGGCTAGTCTTCTCTGCCTATGTTTGATGGAGAGAAGAGGCTTTTTTCTTCTTTGTTACTGCCTTGAGATGAGCTGCCTTGAGAACATTCCTCACAGTTTGTGAAGAGACAGGGGTAGTGATGGTGGAATTGATATAATGGGTGGCTTGGACAGCATTATCAGCCTTTCTTGTAGTGATATGTTGGATAATAGCCCTTTTGTTGGTAGAGGTAAGCTTGGATGGACGTCCTCCACAAGAGTTTTCCTTGTCTGGGTGGCTTTCTTTGATGAACTTGGCCACAGTGGACTTGCATATTCCAGTTCTAGAGGAAATTTGGCGAGCAGAGAGGCCAGCATAAGACAGAGAGAGGATATTATCTCTTTGAGCAGAGGAGATGACTTTCATGGTGATTATGACTATGATACATGAGATATTCTGGTTTATATAGTTAGATATAGTCATAAAATAACATAATGACACCACTTTATAATTTATATAATAGTGGCATGATTTTTATGGTGTCATAAATAATGATTTATATAGTTTTTAATATACACTCAAAAAACTGTCCACATGAGTCATCATTTTATAAGCCTTATATCTCCACCATATCTCCGCCGATTCCCACGGTGTAGGGCTCAAATAAAAGCCCTGAAGCCATACTACAATGTGGTATAAGTATGTCCTTGAGGAATTTGTTCATTCTCACACAATATCATAGATAGTGAAAAATGTCAAAACATGCGGACAGTTTTTTGAGCCACTGTAAGTGAGATGCGCTATGCAAGTTGTTTTATGCGATAGCGCTATGCAATGTCCGACTAGTGACAGCAAGAAGAAATCAAAGGAGCAAGAGCAAGAAGTAAGATAAGACAGTGCAAGTGAAATGCCTGGTAGCGACTAGATTGTAGCATGACTACCAATAGCGATCCCGACGTTGCGAAAGTCAAACTTAAGAGGGAACTTTAGCGATGCACTGTGACAATCATATTGGCACTAGGCATGTATACCTGCATAAGCCTTCAATAGGTGGACCAAAGTTATCCCTCATATTATTCACTACTCCCCTATCAGCAGTCTTCACTTGTCTCAGCCATAACCCTTGTCCAACGCTATTCTGCACATTCCCACACTATGCGCGCACATTCCTGCAGCGCTATTCATACTCCCGCGACTTATCCGACGCTATTCCCGCGCTTATAGCGCTATCAGAACTACCAGCAATGTGTTCATAGGAGCATTAATGCATGTCCGCTCTATCTAGCGCTTGTTCCTGTGCTTAGCGCTTATCCAGCGCGCTGTTCTCGTGCTCTAGGATCCACCCGAAACGTCGGAATCCATCCATGGTCCATCCTACCTCATTGGTATGTAATTTGCCTTGCCTCGAGTTTGTAAAAAGTGCTACAGTCTTATTACATGTATATTCTATCCCTTCCGAGTCCGAGATGGTATAGTTTACTAGTATAAGAAGCCTATGGTGACTACTTTGACTTTACTTCCCTTCGACTGTAATTCCTTATCCTTAGGATTTACTTAGAAGTAGTCACCCTTTAGTTGCGCTCTATGGCCCCTATTTGACTTCCCCTATCCTTGCAATCAATACCTTTGATCACACTCGCTATCCATTACTCTCCTTTGACTCAGTGTCCGCTTTCTTGACTTCCGCTCTTTCCCGTGCATTAGCGCTCTATCTTGCGACACGCTATTCCCGCGCTTTAGCGCTCTTTCGGGTCTTTCTATCTTAAGTTGTTCTTAGTAGCTATTCCCTCGGGTTGAACATTCTTGCATCTTTGTTGCAAGTATAGCAGCATAGGCAGAGCATTAGACATATACTGGCTGAGTACCTTAACAAGTGCCTAGTCAGGTTGTGTTTTTCACAGCGCGCTTAAAGCAAGTCAAGCGACACGTGATCAGAGAGATTGGCAAGAGCGGAATCGATTGCACCAAGACTAAGATATAGCGACTAAAGTGACTCCGACACCAGCAAAGGTCCGGGGAAGGGAAGTAATGTACTGTATGTGCGATGGGTCATTTTAATACTGCATAAGGGTTCAGAATTGTGTAGGTGAGTATAGTAGTGACACTGGCGAGGACATGATGTAGCGACAGGTAATAAAACATGCAGCACTGCAGAACACGAGGATACATGTAATAGGACCTGCGACTGATCAGTAGCGACATTTAAGGACAAATAATGCACCAGTGGAGGTAGGTGGACATAGGCAGGACATGGGAGGACAGAATAGCTAGACGTCGGACTGGGGTAGCGCGCTATGGGAGAAAAGTGGTTCCAAAGCGGATAGCTTGGGAGTTGATAGTGCTGGTGACTAGTGCTTTACTCTTTTCCTCTAGGCAAGGCAAAATATGCCTATGACACTCATATGCGCCCAGCGCTGGTATGATTGTCACAGTGCCATTTGTTGCATTGCCAAGTTGTGGCAAGAGATGGCTTCTTTGCGTGTCTTTTGGAGTAGTCAAAGTCGTTCTTCTGCTGCAGGGATGGTAGATTCGGGGAGTACATGGGGGAGAGCTCATGGTTCATATCCCATCATGAGGAAGAATGGGGATGCATTGTGGGAGTCGTGTTTTCAGTGGTTATGGATGAATTTGGTCATAGGGAGGTGTTTGACCCAATATTCGGGGTTATTGCGGCAATAGATTCAGAGATAAGTTTCTAATTCTTGATTTAGATGTTCTGTTTGTCTGTTTGTCTGAGGGTGATAAGCGGTGGAAGCTGCAATGTCGTATTTCAGAAGCTTAGCAAGGGCTTTAGAGAATTTAGATATGAATTGCGGTCCGCGGTCTGAGATGACCTTCTCATGGAGCCCGAAGTGGCGATTGATGTATTTGAAGAATTTCTTCACTACACCTTCTGAGGTGATGGTTTTTGTACAAGGAATGAGAATTATACCCTTCATAAGCCCATGGTCGACCATGACCATAACAGAATTGAAGCCATTGCAAGGTATAAGATCGGTGATAAGATCAATGGTGACCTGCGCAAACAGGGTTGAGACGGTGGATGGAATGGGCATAAGTGGAGGAGTAGTCGGATGGGTATTGGACTTCATCTGCTGACACAAGGCACAACCTTCGACATATTTACAGATATAGGTGCCCATTGATGGCCACCAGAAGTCATGCTTAACCAGTTCTTCCGTTTTAAAATGGCCGGGATGGCCCGCAGTTTCATGATCATGGGTATGTGTAAGAATAGCATGGTGGCCGGCAGGTCAGACGTAAGTGCAATCTTTATAGTATTGGATGTCATCCTTAATCGTCCAATCAGAGAGAGCTGATTTCATGGGGGGAAGGCATAGGCCGTTCAGTGCATCTGATGCTGCTTGGAAGATAGAATTGAGGTTGTCAGGGTCAGGGTTTGCGAGGTAGTCATGAGTTCTTGATCAAGAAGGCGGATGAACATGGAATCATGGAGGAGGGGTGACATCTTCATTATCAGATGAGGAGGGTATATAATTAGCATGATGGGATAACGCATCTGGGGCGATGAGTTTGGTTCCAGCTACGTGGTGGAGTTTGATATCATAACAGGATAGAAGAAGCTGCCATCATGCCTGGCGACGGGTTAACTTTTGTTTGGTATGGAAATAGAGGAGGTTCTTATGATCAGTGAATACGATAATGGGATGTGGGTTTCCTTCTAGGTAATGGCACCACTCTTGGAGTGTGCAGATAACCGTGAGGAGTTCCCAATCAAAGATCTGGTAGTTTTGTTCTGCGGGATTCAGGGATTGGGAAAGGTAACCACATGGGTGATAAACACCGTTTTCATCGGTCTGCAGTAGCACTGCGCCGGTGGCAACTAGTGAAGCGTCGGTGGTAATGGCGAATTGCTGTGTCGGATCGGGGTTTCGGAGGATGGGTTGTTTCAGAAAACAATCTTTCAAAGTCAAGAATGCATCTTGGCAGGGTATAGACCAGGAAATGTGATATCCTTCTTTGTGAGATCAATGAGGGGTCGTGCAATATCAGAATAGTGAGGAATGAAGTTTCAGTAGAAGTTGCAGAAACCTAGGAACAATCTAGTTTCTTTGACTGTTGTTGGGGTAGGCCAATCACGGATTCCATCTGTCTTGGCAACATCCATAGCAATGCAGCCAGGGCAAATAATCATGCCGAGATATTCAACTTCTTGTGCACCAAAGGTACATTTTTCTGGTTTCAAGAAAAGTTGTTCTTTGTGGATTTTGGTGGAGCCCCTTCAGTGACAAATCCCGTATTATACGGGTCACCCAACCTACATAATATCCCGTGTAATACGGGCCAGCGGATTATGGGCTGATGTTATGTATATACCCGATGTTGACGGGTGGGCCGGGAGGAATATTATTTCCGATGGAGACGGGTGGGCCCATCTATGCTGATGTTATATATATCATCGATGATAGCAGATGGGCCGGGAGAAATATTATTATGGAGATGGGTGGGCCCATGTGGGTAATATGTAGAGTAGGATTGACATATATTATAGACCTGAGGAGAGATGTATAGCAAATAGTATTATATAGACGGGTGGGCCGACGTATCAGTATTATTTTGTAGATGGATGGGCCGAGGGAGCGGTGAAATATTTATTAGATAGACGGGTGGGCCGACGTAGGGAAATATTAGATAGACGGGTGAGCCAAGGGTGGGGTGAATTATTTATTACATAGACGGGTGGGCCGATGTGGGGTAATATTAGATAGACGGGTGGGCCGAGGGTGAGGTGAATTATTTATTACATAGACGGGTGGGCCGAGGGTGAGGTGAATTATTTATTACATAGACGGGTGGGCCGACGTGGGGTAATATTAGATAGACGGGTGGGCCAAAGTGCAGAATTTTACATAGACGGGTGGGCCGACATCAAGTAATATCAAGTACCAAGTACTAAAACCCAAAACCCAAAACCCAAAACCCAAAACCTGAAACCTGAAACCCGAGCCCTGAACACCCAGACTCGGGACTCAAGAGACTCAAAACTCAAAATTCAAAAATCACTGGAAAGTCATACATTTTTACGAGTTAAGAAAATTCAAATTTAAGATGATATACATTTTTGTCATCTGGAAATACCAAGTACCGAGTACCGAGACCTGATACCCAAGACCCGAGATTCGGCACTCGGTAGTCAGTGAAATGAGTACAGAAATACATAAGATACTACACATTAGTTTCAAATTTTGACTTGTGAATCACAAGTCTCGAGTCTTGAGACTCGAATCACTGAGTACTGACTACCAAGTACCAAGTACCGAGTGCTGAGTGCCGAGTGCCGAGTGCTGAGTGCCGAGTGCCGAGTTCCGAGTGCCGAGTGCCGAGTGCCCTGAGGCTTCCGGGTATTAAAACACAGATAGCCCTCGCTCTCAGGGGGTCATCAGAATTTAGATCACCTCAAACGGATGTGATTTGGGTGAGATATGAGCAAAATACTATATACGGGGTGAATTTCAACATTGGAAGTTCAATGCTTTCAATGATTTTGATGTCGGGCCTCAATGCTTTCAGGCATTGATATGCAGATAGCCTTCACTCTCAGGGGTCCTTCAGAATTTGGATCATATTTTCGCATCAGGAGTTTGATGCTTTCAATGATTTCAATGTGAGGCCTAGATGACTGTGTTCATTGACATGTGGATAGCCCTTAATGTCAGGAGTGTGTCATATACCATATATCCGGTTACAGATCCGATGATCTGGATCTCAGATCCGATCCAGATCCAATGAACATATCCATCGTCCAGTCCACAGATCCGCTTTGATTCTTATTTCATTTCCTGTTCATATAACTCTAACTATCGTTCATCTCCTTTCGGTATTCCTGTACACTGGTATACCGGTTATCCTTTACTTCCGCTTTGCTTACTGATCCGCTATGCTTACTGATCCGCTACACTTACGAATCCGCTTTTACTTGTACTTCATTCCCGGTT
This sequence comes from Suillus subalutaceus, assembly GCF_016647625.1. Classification (NCBI taxonomy): domain Eukaryota; kingdom Fungi; phylum Basidiomycota; class Agaricomycetes; order Boletales; family Suillaceae; genus Suillus; species Suillus subalutaceus. Next base: position 89,734 of record NW_024540324.1, read on the forward strand.
CATGATTCGTGATCCATCCAACTTACCAATACGCTCCACTTAGACTTTGCTTATACTTTCGTACATAGCCTCGCACCTTTGCTTATTGATCATTCCGTTAGCTATCCGTAGTATATAAACCTTGTATATGCGCTGTAGTAGATCAGTTCGAATATCATCTTAGATTGCACTCATTACGTCTGGACTCTAAGTCCCTCCGTTATCCATCCGGACTTGAGTACGCTACTCTTGTCTACTCCGAGACTTAGGATAGATTCCTATAGTCTACATATCCGCCTCTGTCTTCGGACAGTCCTCACCCGTTAGTTTCTAGTCCGGATCCGATCCGGATTGGCCGTTACTCTATACGTTTGATATCCGGAAGTCTTAACGGATCCATTGCAATACTTATCCGTTTCACTAGACGCGATACTTTAGCTCTCTGAAATAAGGGGCAAGACTCGGGAAAGGGGCACAGCGCACGAGCTGAGGCCGAAGCCCTTCGGATCTGATACTACTTGAGTACGGTCTTAACAGAGTGTCACAGAATTCATATGGCCTCACATGGACATATGAGGTAATGTAGGACATTCTCAACACATCAGGAGACACATAAAAACACATCATAAGGCACTACATCATGTCTTCAATAGTCATACCTATGTGTAGTATGATAGTGTGATCTTTAATATACTGTTCAGGCTGACACTCATCAAGTATCACAGGTCTATTGTACAGACTTAGAATAAAATACAGTAGTCTTAACTTGATAGTCATTACACGATAGTCTTCACTTGATAGTCTAATATGATTGTTGATTACTACATAATACATAAGCTGTGAGGGTTAGGATTATTATGGATGATATGACAGTCATGGTTATTAAGAAAGCTTATATTATGCCTAGCAAGTTAAGACTATTGAGTTAAGACAATCATATCCTTAGTCTAGTAAGCACTGTCAAAGCTTGTGACCTTCTGGTAACCGTGTGGCAAAATCATATTTTGCTGATGTATATATCTTGTGATTGTAACTTTCTTGCACCAGTGCAGTGATTGCCTTGAATTTCGAGTTTTTTTTGTATTTAGAGATACATACCACTGACAGATACTGGTTCAGGGACTGGAACAGTACATTGGAAGCCAATATATCATATTATACATAGGTGTGATCATAGCAAACCTGATGCAGTCCCTGATGATGTGTTTTTATGTTTCTCCTGATGTTTTAGAATTTTTCCCACACAAGGCTGACAACAAAGACATTGAACCTGCGAAGCTCAGACACACCCAATAAATTGTATTTTGCTCATATCTCCCTCAAATCATGTCTGTTTGAGGCAAAATATGATCCCCAACATCCCTTCAATAGTATATGCAATATATAAGGATACTAGGACAACAGGATTTATTCCTGTTGTGCTATGTGCTTACCCTTGGTGCAAGGCCTGACATCAAAAATCACCCGATATGTAATATTTTGCTCATATCTCACTCAAGTCTTATCCGTGTGAGACGATCTGAATTGTGACAGGCCCCTGAGATCAAGTTCTATCTGCTTGTGAATGCCTGAATGCATTGAGGCTAGACATTGCAAACATGGAAAGCATTGACCTTACAATGCTGAAATACACACAGTATATGGGATTTTGCTCATATCTCACTCAACTCTTATCCATTTGGGATGGGCTAAATTCTGCCAGACCCGTGAGATCTAGGGCTATCTGCATGTCAATGCCTGAAGGCATCGAGGCTTGATATCAATAACATCAAAAGCATCAAACTTCTGATGGTGAAATTCACTTGGTATATAGTATTTTGCTCATATCTCACTCAAATCACATCCGTTTAAGATGATCTAAATTCTGATGGGCCCCTGAGAGCGTGGGCTATCTGGGTGTTAATACCCGAAAGCCTCGGGGCACTCGGCACTCGGAACTCGGCACTCGGAACTCGGCACTTGGCACTCGGAACTCAGAACTCAAAACTCAGCACTCAGCACTCAGCACTTGGTAGTCAGTATATACATAGTATGGTGCAAATATCTCACTCAAATTATATCCGTTTGAGACAACGTAAATTCTGCCACACCCCTGAGATTGAGGGCTATCTACATGTTTATGCCTGAAAGCATCAAGACCCGACATCAATAACATCGAAAGCATTGAACTTCTGATGCCAACATTCACCCGGTATATAGTATTCTGTTCATATCTCACTCAAATCACATCCGTTTGAGATGATCTCAATTCTGACGGGTCCCTGAGGGCGAGGGCTATCTGGGTGTTAATACCCGAAAGCATCAGGGCACTCGGAACTCGGAACTCGGCACTCAGCACACAGCACACAGCAGAAAGCTTGATTGCAACACTGAAGGCACTGAGGTGGATGAGGGAACACCTCCTGACAGTGATTGAATGCCTGAACGCATCAGGGCACTCGGCACTCGGCACTCGAAACTCAGAACTCAGCACTTGGCACTCAACACTCGGGACTCATTCACCCTGTATCTTGGATTGTGCATATATCTCACTCAAATCATATCTATTTAAGACTATCTAAATTCTGATGAATCCCTGAGATCTAGGGCTATCTGCATGTCAATGCCCGAAAGCATCAAGAGCCGACATTAAAAACATCGAAAGCATCGAACTTCTGATGCCAAAATTCACCCGGTATATAGTACTTTGTTCATATCTCACTCACATCTCATCCGTTTGAGATGATCTACATTCTGACAGGTCCCTGAGAGCGAGGGCTATCTGGGTGTTAATACCTGAAAGCATCGGGGCACTTGGAACTCGGAACTCGGAACTCGGCACTCGGCACTCAGCACACAGCAGAAAGCTTGATTGCAACACTGAAGGCACTGAGGTGGATGCCCGAAAGCATCAAGACCCGACATCAATAACATCGAAAGCATTGAACTTCTGATGCCAAAATTCACCCGGTATATAGTATTTTGTTCATATCTCACTCAAATCTCATCCGTTTGAGATGATCTACATTCTGACAGGTCCCTGAGAGCGAGGGCTATCTGGGTGTTAATACCCGAAAGCATCGGGGCACTTGGCACTTGGCACTTGGCACTTGGCACTCGGAACTCAGAACTCAGAACTCGGCACTCAGCACTCCGGTAGTCAGTATATACATAGTATTTTGCAAATATCTCACTCAAATTATATCTGTTTGAGACAATGTGAGTTCTGCCACACCCCTGAGATCAAGGGCTATCTACATATTAATGCTCGAAAGCATCAAGACCAGACATCAAAAACATCAAAAGCATTGAACTTCTGATGCCAAAATTCACCCGGTATATAGTATTTTGTTCATATCTCACTCAAATCACATCCGTTTGAGATGATCTAAATTCTGACGAGCCCCTGAGAGCGAGGGCTTTTAATACCCGAAAGCATCGGGTCACTCGGCACTCGGCACTCGGCACTCGGAACTCGGAACTCGGAACTCGGTTCTCTGCACTTGGCACTTGGTACTCAGCACTTGGTAGTCAGTGTGTGGTATTTTGCATATATCTCACTCAAATTATATCTGTTTCAGACAATCTAAATTTTGCCACACCCCTGAGATCGAGGGCTATCTACATGTTCATGCCTGAAAGCATCGAGACCCGACATCAATAACATCGAAAGCATTGAACTTCTGATGCCAACATTCACCTGGTATATACAGTGGCTCAAAAAACCGTCCGTATGTTTTGGCATTTTTCACTATCTATAATATTGTGTGAGAACAAACAAATGCCTCAAAAACATGCTTATACCACATTGTAGTATGGCTTCAGGGCTTTCATTGGAGCCCTACACCGTGGGAATCGGTGGAGATATGGTGGAGATACAAGGCTCACAAAATGGTGACTCATGCGGACAGTTTTTTGACTCAAGTATTTTACAGTAATAACCAGGTATTCTAGTATTTTGTATGACCTCCCTTGGCTTTAATTACTGCCTCTATCCTTCTAGGCATACTCTCAATTAATTTCTGGCAATCCTCAGCTGTGATCTTCCCCCATTCCACTGCTACTCTCTCCCAAAGCTCCCATACTCCTTTAGGGGGGTTTTCATAGGCTTGAAGCTTTTTCTTGAGTGTTCCCCAGAGATGTTCAATGACATTGACATCAGGAGACTGTGCTGGCCAGTCAAGAACATTGATGTTATGTTCTTCAAACCATTCCCTAGCTCTTCTGGATGTGTGCTTGGGATCATTATCCTGTTGGAAAATGATATCTTCTTCATCAATCCCTGATTCTGCCAAGCTAGGCAGCAAGTGGTCATTTAAAATGTCCACATACTGCTCAGCATTCATCTTCCCCTCAACCTCAGCAAGCATTCCCACACCATTCCATCCCATACAGCCCCATACCATTAAAGAACCTCCTCCAAACTTGACAGTCCCATTAACCTCTCTGTCTGTTAGGCCATCTCCCTTCTTTTTCCATACATACACCTTCCCATCTGACCCAATCCTATTGATTTTGGTCTCATCTGACCATATAACATGCTTCCAGTCCTCTACAGTCCAGTGTTGATGAGCTAAGGCAAAGGCTAGTCTTCTCTGCCTATGTTTGATGGAGAGAAGAGGCTTTTTCTTCTTTGTTACTGCCTTGAGATGAGCTGCCTTGAGAACATTCCTCACAGTTTGTGAAGAGACAGGGGTAGTGATGGTGGAATTGATATAATGGGTGGCTTGGACAGCATTATCAGCCTTTCTTGTAGTGATATGTTGGATAATAGCCCTTTTGTTGGTAGAGGTAAGCTTGGATGGACGTCCTCCACAAGAGTTTTCCTTGTCTGGGTGGCTTTCTTTGATGAACTTGGCCACAGTGGACTTGCATATTCCAGTTCTAGAGGAAATTTGGCGAGCAGAGAGGCCAGCATAAGACAGAGAGAGGATATTATCTCTTTGAGCAGAGGAGATGACTTTCATGGTGATTATGACTATGATACATGAGATATTCTGGTTTATATAGTTAGATATAGTCATAAAATAACATAATGACACCACTTTATAATTTATATAATAGTGGCATGATTTTTATGGTGTCATAAATAATGATTTATATAGTTTTAATATACACTCAAAAAACTGTCCACATGAGTCATCATTTTATAAGCCTTATATCTCCACCATATCTCCGCCGATTCCCACGGTGTAGGGCTCAAATAAAAGCCCTGAAGCCATACTACAATGTGGTATAAGTATGTCCTTGAGGAATTTGTTCATTCTCACACAATATCATAGATAGTGAAAAATGTCAAAACATGCGGACAGTTTTTTGAGCCACTGTAGTATTCTGTTCATATCTCACTCAAATCACATCCGTTTGAGATGATCTAAATTCTGACGGGCCCTTGAGAGTGACGGCTATCTGGGTGTTAATACCCGAAAGCATTGGGGCACTTGGAACTCGGAACTCGGCACTCGGCACTCAGCACACAGCAGAAAGCTTGATTGCAACACTGATGGCACTGAGGTGGATGAGGGAACACCTCCTGACAGTGATTGAATGCCCGAACGCATCGGGGCACTCAGCATCCAGCACTCAGCACTCGGCACTCGGAACTCAGAACTGAGCACTTGGCACTCAACACTTGTGACTCATTCACCCTGTATCTTGGATTGTGCATATATCTCACTCAAATCATATCTATTTAAGACTATCTAAATTCTGATGAATCCCTGAGATCTAGGGCTATCTGCATGTCAATGCCCGAAAGCATCGAGAGCTGACATCAAAAACATCGAAAGCATCGAACTTCTGATGCCAAAATTCAACTGGTATATAGTATTTTGCTCATATCTCACTCAAATCACATCCGTTTGAGATGATCTAAATTCTGACAGGCACCTGAGAGCGTGGGCTATCTGGGTGTTAATACCCGAAAGCATCGGGGTACTTGGCACTCGGAACTCGGAACTCGGAACTCGGAACTCGGAACTCGGCACTCAGCACTCGGCACTTGGTACTCAGCACTTGGTAGTCAGTGTGTGGTATTTTGCATATATCTCACTCAAATTATATCTGTTTCAGACAATCTAAATTTTGCCACACCCCTGAGATCGAGGGCTATCTACATGTTAATGCCCGAAAGCATCAAGACCCGACATCAAAAACATCGAAAGCATCAAACTTCCAATGCTGAAATTCACCCGGTATATAGTATTTTGCTCATATCTCACCCAAATCACATCCGTTTGAGGTGATCTAAATTCTGATGACCCCCTGAGAGCGAGGGCTATCTGTGTTTTAATACCCGGAAGCCTCAGGGCACTCGGAACTCGGCACTCGGCACTCGGCACTCGGCACTCGGCACTCGGCACTCAGCACTTGGTACTTGGTACTTGGTAGTCAGTACTCGGTGATTCGAGTCTCGAGACTCGAGACTTGTGATTCACATGTCAAAATTTGAAACTAATGTGTAGTATCTTATGTATTTCTGTACTCATTTCACTGACTACCAAGTGCCGAATCTCGGGTCTTGGGTATCAGGTCTCGGTACTCGGTACTCGGTATTTCCAGATGACAAAAATGTATATCATCTTAAATTTGAATTTTCTTAACTCGTAAAAATGTATGACTTTCCAGTTGATTTTTGAATTTTGAGTTTTGAGTCTCTTGAGTCCCGAGTCTGGGTGTTCAGGGCTCGGGTTTCAGGTTTCAGGTTTTGGGTTTTGGGTTTTAGTACTTGGTACTTGATATTACCCGATGTCGGCCCACCCGTCTATGTAAAATTCTGCACTTTGGCCCACCCGTCTATCTAATATGACCCCACGTCGGCCCACCCGTCTATGTAATAAATAATTCACCTCACCCTCGGCCCACCCGTCTATCTAATATTACCCCACATCGGCCCACCCGTCTATGTAATAAATAATTCACCCCACCCTTGGCTCACCCGTCTATCTAATATTTCCCTACGTCGGCCCACCCGTCTATCTAATAAATATTTCACCGCTCCCCCTCGGCCCATCCATCTACAAAATAATACTGATACGTCGGCCCACCCGTCTATATAATACTATTTGCTATACATCTCTCCTCAGGTCTATAATATATGTCAATCCTACTCTACATATTACCCACATGGGCCCACCCATCTCATAATAATATTTCTCCCGGCCCATCTGCTATCATCGATGATATATATAACATCAGCATAGATGGGCCCACCCGTCTCCATCGGAAATAATATTCCTCCCGGCCCACCCGTCAACATCGGGTATATACATAACATCAGCCCATAATCCGCTGGCCCGTATTACACGGGATATTATGTAGGTTGGGTGACCCGTATAATACGGGATTTGTCACTGAAGGGGCTCATGTGGCTATTGAGGTTCACACATTTGCGAGGCCATGTACTATCATGATGAATAGCATTGGACATCGAAGATTGGTTTTGACTCTGGACGAGACTACAGCAGTGAGTACAAGAAGACAAGCAAAACACAAGGTAAGAACCTGATAGAACGCAGATGCCATAATGTTATTTCCGCCATCATTAGTACTAACCAGAGCTGCATCAAAGTCAGTGTCATTGAGCACCAATATCCAGACCATCAACGACCAAAATATTGAGTATGTCATACTTGGTTGTTTGTCTCTATTGATCTCTATCTGGGATCTCGGCTTGACCGATTGACCTCTGCATGTACCTTGAAGTGAGGAACATGATGCATTAAATCCTACACTGCGCAAAACAAAAGACCGTTAATCAGCCAACATCAGATACATCCAATGATGAAATGTCTTCCTCCATCGTCAAGCGACACCAATGAAGCTACCCTTCGCCAGCTCACCCACGTACAGCTGCAAAAGGTCACAAAGTATAATTTGGATTACTTATTCAGGTTCATTTACTCACTGAAGTACAGAAACACAAAGTGAATGCCAATATGAAGAGTGAATTGATTATCAAAGAGATAGTAAAGACGACCAAGCTTGGGGCTTTAGTTCCTGGTCCTTTGTCGCAAATATCAAAGAACTCTATGCTTCGCATGGTGAGATTCAATGTTCGAGTGTGTTCAATGTGATTGTCTCTTGAGTCTCAACTACAAGGCCTCAGAGTCTCAGACAGTTGTTCGAATTCACGGTGTAGCATACATGATTATTACAGCACCAGTGCAAATGAGCAAATTTCACCGTCTTCACCTGCACAATCTCAACCTTGTCGTCATCAGAATCGACCTTCAACATGTGCTTTTTGGCCCTGATGGACGCAATAGCAGGATTGATGGTGTATGTCTGAGATGTGCGCCCAAGGTTGACAGCTTTATCAATGCCAAACAACATAACTGCAATGTGGAAGGGACCATAGTGGCGATCAGCCAAACATGCACTGATCTCCCGATGTTTGACGGTTATATCCTCTGGAGAGAGCAACGTCCAATGCACCAAAGGCAGCCCACCTTTCCAAATTCTGTGCGATAAGGCACTTGCAAGGCCTAGTCGCACAAGAAGGAGTGGCCCGATCCCTTTTGCAATGTTCTTCGAATTCCAGATGGTGGGGAAGCTATTACCACTTTTCAAATGAATGCACAAGGAGCTTGTTGGGGCGTACACTGCGATTATATAGGCAGGCACCATGGCGATGAACTGGCTTGGCAGTCTGCACCCTTTGCGACTGCGGCGGTGTGGCTTCCATGGGAGAGCGCGTATTGCCTTTGTGAGCATGACAGGATTGGTCACATTCCCTTGTGATTTATTGCTGTCGGCGAAGAATAAATCAGGAAGAATCTGGCTGACATAAATACCGGCGATGAGTGCGATCTGATGCAGAGGTTTATTGATGTCGAAGTTTGCAAAAACCCACTCATAGATCATACTCACGCTAGGCTTGCTGCCAGCTGTTGGGCCTCTTGGGAGCTCGATGCTCTCAATCGCGAATTCATCAGGGAGACGAGAGCGAAGGATGTAATCGGCCAATGACTGCAAGGTGATCAACTCAGCAGACCAAGCTGTCCTGGTATCTGTGACCTGGGCGCATTGAGATGCATTGGCCGCAGCATTGCTCAACTGGGTATGATGATGCTCAATAGCTTGTGAGTCAATGGCCTTTCTAGATTGACCCAGGAATCAAAGACAGGCTTCTGACGCCGTCTGCCACACAGTCCTGCTGCACCATGCCAGGGGATATTGTTGATATGAAGATGATTGGCGGCGATGATGAATGCTTCCTGCAAGAACCTCTCTGAAGACTGTGTAGAATCCTGCGGGGCATATTTGCGCATATATGTTAGAGTGATGCGAAAGACAGGAGTTGAACCCCCATTGAAGATGAGAGGAGTGGCGATGGTGACAGGGTCGGTCCCTCGAGACATCTCACAAATGAGGCAAGCAAAGTCTTGGATGGAGAGTTTGTCCTTGGTTGGATTTGGCGATCCCTTGTGGTGGGCAGTGGATTTGGAAAGCATGCAGGACACTAAATGTTCATATGCCTTATCAACATGACCAAGAGGATGAGCAGTTGCAAGCCATTTGCAAAGTCCTCTGTGCTGCTGTGATGCATGGAGTTCCCCATCGATGGCATCTTCTGCCTCCATGGCATTGCATGCAGTGGTGACCTTGTTCCAAGAGACTCTTTACCAACCACAAAGGCCTCATGAGACTTGTAGCCATTACTTTTGAGTTTCCAGTATGAGCATATGCCAACGTGCATTCGAGGATGGAGCATAATTCAATGACTTGAGGGGCAGGTTTACCACCTTTGGTGAGGACAGGCAGGAAATGTTCCCATATACATTCGAGCAGGGACGTGATTGGATAGGTGGTCCATTGATAAACATGGGGAAATGCCTGCAAAGAAGGATGGTGAGACTTCATTCATATGATGTATAACAGCGGCGTACTTCAGCGGTCAACACAAACAGGTGTGGGCGAATGGCCTCGAAGATGGTAGGATGCGACCAGTAACTTGCCAAGGGTACAACCATGTCTCAATATATTGATCTTGGGCAAGATGCATTATGTCAGTTGAATCGAAGACCTAGACATTAACGACTCACAATCCATTCTGCTTCACCAACTTCAAGGAGTCTAACTGGAAGATATATATGTTCTCCAGATGCAACGCACAGGGAACGTCATTTACATCGATTTTGTTATTGTAACATTGGTGAGGCAAGAGCAGACTACACTCTCTAAGAACCATCATATGCGTGGTCTGAGTGTTGCGTGTAGTGGCATAAGCACCCAAGAGGGCAGAAGTGATGTGACCTTTCTGAACATTGTGTAAGGCGGCGGACAGCCTGATGCAATGCGAGATCTCATTGTAGAACTGGCAACCGCTAGCCAAGAGTACAGTTGACATGAGCTTCTGAAAATTGTTCAAATAGTCAAGGTCGTCATCCAAAGTGTGGTCATCAAATTCATCTCGACCAATTGTGTCTTGAGAAATGGCTTTACAAATTTTTGACATGAATGGAGCGAAATGGGGTAAGACTGCATTGCATTGGATATGACCATACTTCCTCAGGAAAGCTTGAGGATAGACATTGACGCGAGGAATATGGAGATTGTCATCGTCCATGATGATATCAGGATTGAGGGCCATGTCATCATTGGTAATCATTGCAGAAAACAACTCTGTGATAATCTCGAGGTTGACAAGAACACCGCAAGATTTTACATTATGGCTGCAGAGACCATCAAAGCGGGGAATTCGATGATCATCTTTGTCGTAGATGTTATTTTCTTTATTTGTGTCAGGACCTCAGGCAAGGAAGTCCTCCAAATTCACTGGCTGCCAGAAGGATGAGTTTGGGGAATCATATATGATGTTGTGGGCTCCCAACAACTCATCCTCAGGTATTTGCACCCACCGAGACACTGGTTTACAGCTGGTGACAATGGCGGGTAGTTATCAAGTCAGAGAGCGGGTCACAGTAAAGGATGAACAGTACACACGTGAGATCCGTGGCAATAGCCATGGACATATAGCGAATGTCGGAATATTCGCGCTCCGCTTGCCAGTTTGCCCTCTTCAACGCCTTGAGCAGCCGGATCCAAGCTCTCAATTGCTTGGTTTTGCCCATACCTGCACGCTATGGATAAAGGTGCACAGGATTGGAGCCAACCATCATCCTTCCAAGATGCTGGCGCTTTGTGAAACCCATTCATCCCAATCTGATACGATGTATCTGTGGAGGGCCTTCAAGTCCTCCAAATGGAGGTTGATGATCAGCTGATCACTGAAAGGGAAACCTTCAATTAGCCACTGAAACTCATGGCAGGGGGTGTGTCACACTGGAGACTTACTACAGGTTCGTGACCTCCTTGACTCTCCACTGCATAAAATCCTCGTCGGTTCCGTATGTATGCATGATATGGATAGGTAGGGATGATATTTGTGCCAATGTCAAGGCAATAAACATCACAGCCATGTGATAGTGAAGGGATGACAGATGTGTCTCACCATGTTTCTTTTCATTTAGCAAAGGAGCCTCGTCTGCAAGAGAAATATCCTTGATGTGTGTCAAGGGACAAAATCCCAACCACAGCTCACAAGAAATGCCAGTCCCAATTGCCATCATCGAGCCTGTAGGGTCAAAACCATGCTTGCCAAACTTGGGTTTGAACTGTTTGTTATTGAGACAGAAATCCAGAGAGACGGAAAAGGTGTGGTCAGAAAGAGTGTTCAGGAGGAATTCATGCAAGCCAATTGCACCTGATACGACAAGGACAAAGTCAAGGAAATGTTTTGATGCATCACACAACAGACTGGGGTGATCGGGGGCAAATGTGAGATGAGGATCAACGCGGAGATTAGTGTGACGCAGTAATAAATTTGCTGCAGTTGCCTTGTCCTTCTTGTGAAAGACTTTCTCGAAGGCTGACAGAGGTAAGGTACAAACAGGAGTCTGTTCCAAAGTATGGCCGGTTGTCTCCTGGCCTTCGCAGGCAATAAACATGCTGTGAAACACCTCTTCCTGCGGTACAGGATTGTTGGATTCCACAGCTGAAGGGACATCATCAAGATTAAATGGACTGCTTTCGTCTATCGCATTAGACAGCAATCCATCATCTAGAATATCAGAATCGTCGTTGGTGGTACTGATGTGCCGGAGCGCTCGGACATTAGAAAATGCCATGTATACTCGCACTCAACAGCTTACCTGTCAGCAGCGTATTGAGCCATAAGGACAAGTGTTGAGGCTGAGTGGGAGGTGACCTGAGAGACAGACTGAGTGGTGGTACCGTTTATAAGGACGGTAATGGACTCCGCACGCAGTTCAGTGGGTATGAACACAATACAACATGTGATTAGGTCAGCAATGAGTGCAGATGACACAAAGTGAGGTCAACAGCTGATCAGATGTCAAGGACATTCAATGTCTCATAGAATAAGGGAATACCCAGAGCATTATCAGATGTGTCTTTCTGGATAATCCCTGGCCTTCTTCTACTAGTAGTGACACTACACATGTTTATTAGTGCATTGATAGCGACAAATTAATGTATCAGCAAAAACCACAGTATGCGCCTGATCTGGTGTGACAATCATACCAGCGCTAGGCGCGTATGAGTGTCATAGGCATATTTTGCCTTGTCTAGAGGAAAAGAGTAAGGCGCTAGTCACCAGCGTAATTCAGCTCCCAAGCTATCCGCTTTAGAACCACTTTTCTCCCATAGCACGCTACCTGGTCCAATGCCTAGGTATTCCATCCTCCCATGTCCTGCCTATGTCCACCTACCTCCGCTGGTGCGTTATTTTTCCTTGAATGTCGCTACTCATCAGTCGCAGGTCTATTTACATGTATCCTCGTGTTCCACAGTGCAGCATGTTTTATTACCTGTCGCTACATCGTGCCCTTGCCAGTGTCGCTACTATTCTCGCCTACGCATTCCCGAACTTTTACGCAGTATGATAAAATGTCCCATTGCACATACAGTACAGTACTTCCCTTCCCCGGACCTTTGCTGGTGTCGGAGTCACTTTAGTCGCTATATCTTAGTCTTGGTGCAATCGATTCCACTCTTGCCAAATCCCTTTGATCGCGTGTCGCTCGACTTGCTTTAAGTGTGCGTCACTAAAGTTCTCCCTTAAGTCTGACTTTCGCAGCGTCGGGATCGCTATCAGTAATCGAGCTATAATCTAGTCACTATCGGGCATTTCACTTGCACTGTCTTACCTTACTCCTCACTTTCGCTCCCTTGATTTCTTCTCGCTGTCGCTAGTCGGACGTTGCATAGCGCTACCGCATAAAACAACTTGCATAGCGCTTCTCACTTATACACACGTTTCTCTGTCGGAACTCACTTGTCGCTGATCGCTATAGCACTACTCATTGGTTTTTGGTCTTAGGTCACTATAGGTTATTAGTCCTTCGCGCTATCGCTTCCCTTGCATATTAGTAGGGAGTTGCTTCAATAGCAGTCCTCTTGGGTCAAATACTACACTCGCGCCTATTTGGATAAGTAGCGCTAGTTTCTAACTGCCTAGTTGCTATTTCTCTTTCACATCGGCTAAGGTTGGTTCAGGACCCTTGCATATACAAGGGGTCGGTTTCATAAGACAGGTCAAGGAGAGTGTCCTCGACTTGAATCAAGTTCAGACAACTTAAGATTGGTGGTCTTAAGCGAAGGAAGTTCCAGGTAAAACCTAGTAAGATTAAAGTAAAGAACTACAGTGTACAGAGCAGGTTTATATAGGGAATGGTAACCACTTCAGGGCAGGTGTGAGAATGCAAATGAGTCAGAGATAAGAGACGAGTCAGAGATAGCAAGAATAGATCACCTAGCGATGGTGAGATAACGATTGTGGTGTAATACAATGAGTTAGAGATAGAATGAATGAGTCTAGCGGCAGCACTATGCGGCATGTGATGTAATACAAGTAAGTAAAAGAGAAAGAAATAGGGGCGTATACAGTGACTGTAACAGTAACAGTTGTTCCTCTGCTCATTACCCCTGTTGCCCCTGTCTTGCAACCAATTCAACATCCTCCTTCCACCAGCTCCACCATTGCCATTGCCAAACACCACAGAAACTTATTTGGGCCAGCTGTTTAAATAAGCAATTTGCTGAATTATCCGACAAAGTAGTTGGTCCTGCTCTTAGCAAAGCCGTTTGTATGATCCTGGCAATGGTTGAATGGATAGCGGGCAAGACCAGAGGTCTCTCCTCTCCCTGCTCTCACCACCCTCGTGTCTTGAAATGCGGGTCTGTTGAAGACTATGATACCAAGCCTGAACATGAGGACGATCTCACCCCTTCCCCTCACAGGAAGTGTCCAGGAAAGTGGGGTACTAAAACCATTTACATGTATGTCTGGGTTACCTCTTTGTGCAGAAGGGACTAATCAATATTAATTACAGGACTAATTTCATAAATATCTTCGGGAGAAACATCTTCTGAATTCCAAGAATGGTCCTCTACCACAATAATCTCTGTTGCATGTGGTCGAAGCATATAATCATGATAAAGATAACCCGCCAACTTTGGACAAAATCACTATTGATTGGCAAGACTCCTTGAGGTCCTCTGTGTGGAACACTGAGGTGATCAACTTGCTAGTAGTAGACTTTCAAGAAAAAGTCAAGACAGGTAGTTTCCCATTGGTAATTTTCGACGACAATACAATGAACCTCAATAACTTGCACATTCTTTGCATCAACAAGCTCCATTGTACTCAACAAGCTTATCAAGAGCACATCAAGATTGAAGGACTCACAGACAGTCAACAGAGGGAGGTCGCTACCCATGACTTATCTACTCATAACAGTCAAAGGCAACACCTAGATCAGTGTAATACCTGTAAACATGGGGTAAGTGGATCTTATTCCTTCCACCATTTTGTCTCTAATGTCTTTGTAGATGCTTGAAAGATGTAAGAAAATCGTCGAACAAAATCGCCACCGTAATCCTCAATCTTGGGACATGATCAGGCACATAATTGATTGGCTTGATCTTGACGGAATGAGCTGGGGATGAAACTGATACCCCTCTTGGTGCGAAATCAAAGATTGTGAGGTACATGGCTATCCTGTGGATCAGCCCAGCCATCACTGATCTCCTTCACACTGTTGAGTCCTACATTCCCGCAGTGTACGAGGAGAACATGTCAGTCCCAGTCAGTAACTCATCACTTCTTTGTCTCATGGAGGCCAAACGCACTTCAAAAAATTCTATTGCAATTGCACATCTCCCCTGCAATTTGTATGATGACAATTGGTTCAAAGCTCATTCAAGCAGTGCATGGACAATGCTTGATGCGCACAAAGACTTTAATGTCCCACTTTTGGTTCGTCTTTGCATTTTTAAATTTAAAATGTTACTTATGAACTGATAGGATGCCTATCATTCTGTGAACGATATTCATTGGTGAATTTGCATCGCAGATATTCTAAGTGTACTTGTATTAGAGTGTTACACCATCCAAATCTGTATGGCACTTTTTCTATCGTGTTAGACTTGCTACAATGTATTCTAGATTATTACTACATAAATCTTGATCACAGTCCCCACAAGGAATACGCACATAATGACAAGAATACCCAGTCCACAAATCGTTGTGGATAATTATTGAAGTTGGTGCGTGATGTTCGTTTCACTGCCAATATTAATTGTCTATAATGTTCATTGTCCACAGTATGTCCACAGTCCCGACTGTGGGAACTTATCAATCCCAAATCAGGATTCACTACAAATAGGTGTCTAGTACCTTGGGATTCCTTCTTCTCAACTTCATCACAACTAGACAATCATCATAATTCATACAGTACAGATTTTATATCATGCATTAGAACTTGCCTTCTTGAATCAGACTCTGAAGCAATCTCATACTTTATACATGCAGAATACTTCTAGTGTACAGGAATAATGTTCGTCCACAGCACAGTGAAAGCAATACTAGTACATTCATAACACCCATGGTGAAAACAGCAGCAAACTTGAACCTAACTTTGACGAGACTATTGTTCAACAGCATCCTTCATCGCTGCAATCTCGCTGTTCATGAACCCCATTTCTTTCAGCTCAGAGACCACAATATACTTGATGGTACATGTTCCTATGTAGCCATTGTTGTGTAACTTGGTCAGGATTGCATTTGCAAGTGAAAACTTAGTGTAGAAATCAATAAGCATGAGATCAAGACCAGGCTGCATCATTGGAGGTAGGAGGGGCATCAACTCTTGGTCTCCATGTGGCAGTGCTATGGTGTTGGCAGCATTCTTGGATGCTGGGGGACAAAGGAACCCAAGGAGCTCAGGTGGTATGTTGAAGTTGATGGTTGAAGTACTGGATGTGTTCTTGTCGCGATCAGCTAAATGTCACTGAAGGAGAGGTGATTTCAAAGCCATTTGGTTGTCATGCAAACCATCAAGAGCACAATGGTTTGGAGGTTGGTTTACAGTCATGAGCGGTGGATTCTTCATCTATAAAACTATGAGTGACTAATTATGAGAGTGAGAAAAATCTTAGATGACCATTGCAGCAGCCCAGATCTGGAAGTGGTTGTGGCTAAGTGGAAAATGTTCTTTGTTATCTGCAGGAATGTAGCATTAGCTACTCAATGGGCACCCTGCCTTGTTACAGACCCACTGATTCCGCAGTGTCTTGACGTGTGCAGCAACCTCAATGTTCAATGGAAGTTCATCTGGGGTTTTCTAACATTCATGTCAGTATGCTTGTCTCGCTATGATACCTATTCTTCATGCTCACCTTGCCTTTCTTCTTCTTCTTTGGCCTGTCAGCACTGTCATCGTCGATCCCATCATCTTTGTCATCACTGCCAACATTGTTTTCTTTCCCATTCCCTTTCTTGATCAAGGTATCATCATCTAACACTGCATATATGCACTCATCTTACATACCTTCTTGAGAATAGCCTCAATAATAACCTTTACTTGAGAATTCAGGCTTCTTCATCTCATTCTGGGGATATATAGCTAATGTAAGGTTGATTGGTGCAGTGTTGGCTGAGTACTATGGTGTCACTATGAGCTGGCTCTGCTCTAAGTCATCCGAGAGTACGACAATCCTTTTTCTGGCTGTTCCTTGGGAGGACAGCCTCTCTTCTTTGTTTTTTCTGGTTCAGCCTGAGGTGATGGGCTCCATGAAGGGAGGACAGTAGATTCAACAGACACAGATTGTTCATGCTGAGGGGATCTCAATGAAGAGCTCATAATTTCAATGGCACTGTCATCAGAGAATGTATCAAAGAATATACTGCTGTATGGTAGGGGCATAAGATACAAGATATCAACAGACGTGCCATGAATTCATGATGTGCATTATTTAATCTAATTTGAACACCATCATTTTTATTTCTTTCTCTTTCTCTGAAAACAGACAACTGTTATCATATTTGCAAAGTGCTGTAAGATGCTATAGAGGAAGAATTGATGATATGTATGAAAACATGACAGTAGATAGGAGAGTGTGTAACAAATTCAATCTCCTCTATGGCATACTTGGCAAGTGCACGAAGTCTTGCATTGTCATCTCCTCTTGCATCATTCTCACATCCATGTTATAATGGCACCAAACTGCAGGTGTAATACCAGTTAGAAGAAAGCTGAAGAAGATGTGATTCATGAGGCCAACTTCACTATTGCTATTTAGGCTATCAGAGAGAAGAAGACCAAGAACCTCTGAATAGCAGCTGCAGAGTTTAAAGTCTCATACCATACTCTTTGTCAGCAGGCATAGAACATCACTAAACCTCATTTGAAAGCCCACAAAAACAGCCAACTACTTACTGAAGGGCAGGAAGCAATAATATGTGACTGGGCCAAGTACCTGGCCATGACGGGTCACCCTCTTCAAGTGCAACCTTCATGCAAAGGTATCAGAGCTTAGTGAGAAGTTGAAGGCAAAGATGACAGCCAACCAGAACTCAAGAAAAACCAGCAGTACGAGGGTTTATTTAATGATTCTGTCCTTGCAGGCAGCATGTTGAAACCAGCAATAACACTACTGAGTCACTACTGCAAGACATGCCGAGTCATCAAAATTCGATGCATGCACCACTTGGTGGCTATCAACTGCAGCCTATCCCTCAACCCTCGATATCATACATGGATCTTCCCCCACCCAGCAGGTATGCGCTCCCATATTATCCCATGCACCATTCAGTGCCTCCATCTATTCCCCACTTTGTGCTGGCAGCTGGTAGTAGAGCAGATTTTCGAGTTGGTGGTGAGGTACAAATGTATGATGTTGCACACGGTCAACCTCATTCAGGACCATATCACCAGTACACTCACAATAATTACATGAATCACAATACTTGATAATAATATATTGCTGTATTCATTATGTATCAGAGCTTCTAGTTTGACGACTCAACGCCAACAGATCGAGAGCGCAGTGCGGAGAATCAAAGTTGACTGCACCAGTGCTATGCCGAGGTGTGACTCGACGTGACCATATTTTGCAGATTAGCAATCAGACCCTGAATTATCTCAGCTTTTATCTGACACCACACCACAATGTCCTAAAAATGAGTAAAAATCAGATCTACATAGAGGCTGTACGAATCTACAACACTCTAAATTCGTGGAAGATAATGTGAAGTGATTGACGAGCTACAAAAGATTTGCTGAAAAGTTGCAGATTACCCGGAATGATAGTATGAGTCCATGTAATCGAGGTTTTGAAGAAGCGCACACACGTGAGTCACATTCAAATTCATCCATGCACTTCCCACCATCCGTAGTATCTTACCGTTCATCCAAATTTCTTCATTTTCTCAAGTCAAAATTTCAAGTCAAAATCTTTTATTTATCAACCGCATTTTGATTGAAATCTTGCCTGTATCAAAACTCCGAAACTGCCAATGTGTGATGTACATCAGATTCAGATAGGCTAGGTGTCCGAGGCCCGGACCGTAAGTTGGGATTAATGGTTATGTCTAAGAATCGAAGATGGTTCGATTTCTGTTTGGATCGCAGAATAGGCTCCATGTGCATCATCGATTCCTGGTTGACTATTAATCTCTCTTGACGTTATCTAAGCTCACTCCCACTTGCAACAGTGCAATATGGCCATGAGAGTTTCTGCAATTTCGGAGTTGCACCCATAACCAAGCACAGATGAGACAACTCTCGCCGAGCTAGGATACAAACAGGAGTTTCACAGGGAATTCACTCCGCTAGAGGTAAGCTTGATTTCAGACTCTGCGATGTACACGACACAAGCCAACAACTGTACAGGCAGCTGTACTTGCATTCAGCTGTATAGGAGTGGTTCCTTCTATAGTGTAAGCCATTACTATGGCGCAAGTCGATTGAAATTATACCACTAATGATAAAAATCGGTTCAGCTCCGTGCTCTTCTACGCCATACCAAATGGTGGGCCTTTCGCGATGGTTTGGGGTGTAAGCTTTCATCATACGTGAGGATCGCTGTTTTGTAAACATCTCACTTTTTCCGCTGTCCAGTGGGCAATTGCTTGCCCCTTTATCGTTTGCATCGGGTTGGCGATGGCAGAACTCGCATCAGCAGGACCCACTTCTGGTGGTGTATGTCATCAACGCTGTCGCTGTTTCACACTTGACTCAACAAAATCTAGCTGTATTATTGGACTTACTCGCTTGCTTCTCCACGATGCCGCAATTTTCTGTCATGGATAGTTGGCTGTAAGTCCTGCATCTTGATCTGACATGCAGCCAGTTCTGACATCTGCAGATTCGAATACCATACAGATTATTACGGGTTTCGGTAAGATGGATTTCATTTTTCAACTGTCTCCCCCTGATCACGCGGGGCTAGCTTCCCTAAACTGGGCTTGTACAATTCAAATCACTGCAGCAATCGGCATGGCCTCCTCTGACCAAACATATGTGACTACCAACCAGCAGCTCTAGTAAGCTCGTTCTCATTCGAACACGACACTCTTCATATTGGTTGTTATAGTGGTATATACGCTGCTTTGGTTTTGTCAAATGCTGTCCTCGTGAGCTTTGGTACCAAAGTTTTGGCAAGGCTCCAGAGACTATACACGTTGATGAATGTGTGGTAGGTGTTATAGAGTTCGTGCACGATCATTGTTTAAATCCTCCGATAGTCTCTGCTTCATAATCATCATTGCGCTTCCGATCGCAACGCCACCGGATTATCGAAACAGTGCAAATTTTGTACTAGCGGAGTTCACCAATTGTATGTGTCCTCATCCAATTACATTCGCAGCTCACGATTAGTTGTAGTGAGCGGCTGGCCATCTGGATTCGCATTTATTCTGAGCCTTATGGCTCCTCTTTATACAATAGGTTAGACCATCTTTTTTCGAATAATTGCTCCATGACTATTGTAACCGGCCAGGCGGTTTTGATGCTAGCGTTCATATGAGCGAGGAGGCCTCAAATGCCGCTACTGCGATACCATGGGCAATCGTAAATGACACTAGAAAATAATCAATTGTTGTGTTAATCCCAGTCAGGTCAGTTCCATCGTTATATCGGCCTTCCTTGGTTTGGGTATGTGGAATGACATGTCACTCTGATCTTGATGACACGTTCTAATCCAGGAGTCAACGTATCCCTTGCCTTTTGCATGGGCACTGATGTCGGCGGCGTCTTAAGTAGCCCCGTAGGCCAGCCTATGGCGCAGATTTTATACAATTCGCTCGGACAGAGAAAGGCCCTGGCTCTATGGTGTCTCATTATTTCAACGGAGTACGTTTTAGTGCCGTGTGGCATGCTTACAGCCTAATGATAGAGCAGGTACATGGTGGCATCGAACTGCCTCCTGGTCGGCTCTCGCCAAACATTTGCATTTGCTCGTGATGGAGCCCTCCCTTTTGCACGGTATTTGTACCGGATCAATCGCTACACAAAAACACCCGTCAATACAGTTTGGTTAGACGCCACCTGTGGTCTGGCAATTGGACTGTTGTCGTTCGTGAGCACCGAAGCCATCAATGCGGTATTCACAATTGCTGTCACCGCATCGTACGTCGCCTATATAACGCCAATCACAACCCGCTTTGCGTTCAATAATAATTTCAACCCGGCCCGTTTCATCTGGGGAAACTAGTAGGTTAATCGGCAGCAACGTATTTTTAAGCTAATATGTCTGTCCAGAGCTTTCCAGTCGCCGCGATCGCTGTGATGTGGATGGTCTTCATGATCATTGTTTTCTTCTTTCCCGCGAGCCCGCAAACGACGACACAGCAAATGAACTATACAGTTGTGGTACTTGGAGGGGTCATGTTTCTGGCAATTTCCTGGTATTATTGTCCGGTGTACGGAGGCGTGCATTGGTTCACTGGACCCATATCCAACTTTACACCTGGCCATCAGAGGTGAACACAGAGACGAGGATTCGATCGTCGGAGAAGAAAGAACAGGATGATGCAGATCTCTTTGTTTCAGCGGTGGATGTATGAGTAGTATTCGCTGTACCGCGCCGGTATACAAAAATGGTATGGCATAATATGTGATTCAACGAAGCACTTTAATTACATGTAACTACGTAGTTGGAAGCCCCTGAAGCTGCATTATCGAAAAGTCGGGTCAATTTTTACAACTGTATCCATGTGTCACCTGAAGCTTTGCTGCAGTCGCATCGTTCGTGATTTTGTGAACGGGCTTGACAATGGTCATTATGCTATACTCAGTATTTATTGTCAGTTGTTATACATACATACATACATGAAGCTCAGGCCCTACGAAAAAAGCTCCCACTCTGCTCACACAACAGCTGTAGGGCGTAGTTTCATGATAAATGCCTGGCCGCCTAGTTTAAGATGAGCATTCAGACGAAGTATGGAGTAAGACAGCGCTAACCGGTATTATCCGCGCTGCCAGGAAGAATTTGCGCGGTAGTGACACGTCCGGTCATAACGGGTTCGTACGACACGTCAGGGTGGTCAGGCCGTCAATACTGAGCAGCCAGCGAGAGCAAAGAACTATGACTTTGGATTAGTGCACTAGGCAGACTACTTCCAGCACCCAGCGCTGCAGACCACTGTCTCCTAAGATAAAGTGCTGGTAGGTAGGACATCGAGAAGCTAGTAAAGCAGTACTAGTAGGGCAGCAGTTTCGAGCCTGCGAAAGCTCTCGTCAGGGGGCTACCGCTGCCCCGACTGCTTGTACTTCTAGTTCTATGTAGGAAGCTCCCTTTTAAGCCTGTCGAGTGGGAGTAAATGATCCGTGCACGGTATACCTTCCTGGCATGGTGTAGGCAAAACAATCTGCCGTTCGAGCCTATGACCCACCCTTTGAAAGGTTCAGAGATATATTTATTCGCGGGCACGAGATCTTGTGCCCAGAGCCATTAGCCCCTGTGAGCAAATGAGGAATACGGCCGGATTGTTCTTTTGAATCAATCTCGGACTTCTACGTATCCATGTAGGTAACGACATCCAAAGCACCCTACTTTATCATAAATCTACAAATTGCATCTGAATGTTCCCTATAACAAAAGGAGGCATAAACCAATATAAAAAATATCAATCAACGCGAGGTGAAACTTTGCTGAGGAAGGCTATTGAATATTGGACAGAGCTGCTTCCAGGCATCTAACGCTGATCGTCAGACACGGTCTAGTTCATAGTGCTCGGTGTTTACCATTGACAGGCTGCGAAGCCGCCACGTCTTCAGGAGCCTCCGCAAATACTATAGCTAATCCCCTATGGACTCATTAATTCGAGTCCAGGCTCAGTGAATCGAGCAACTCACTCGGATATATGCCAATTGATGTGACTTCACAAAAACCGAAAGTCATTGTCAGCTAAAAGACATAGACACAACACTTACCAATGCAAAAACCAAGGCCCAGGATTGTCGGTGATGAAGCGGATAGTCGCATAATTACCGAGGTTGCCTGCGGACACGGTATCACGCGTGACAGGGTCTACATAGTTATAACCGCTACTTCCAGCGCTTCTGACGACAATGAAGCTGTGCTACAAACCACATATTCATATTATTAGTCCATCGCGTGCATGTAGATGGCATGTCAATACGTACCCCATGCAGGTGGAATGGATGCTGTCAGAATTTGTCTGTCAATCAAGGACATACATGATGTTTTGAAATGGACTCACAGGGTCCCCTGATGAGATATTGGTATTGAATGTAATTTCAATAACCTTATTCCGTGGCAGAACATATACGGTGCCGTTAGGTGCAAGATCCGCTGCCGTCATAGCGCCGCTCAGTATCTGCAGTAGAACAGGAACACTGGGAGGAGTGTATTGGACACCATTGATGGAGAAGGTGAAAGTGGTCTTATTAGACCCAAGCACAAGGTCAAGTTTGACGTCTGGTTCCCCCAGTAAACGTGACGAAACTGGAGATAGGGGGTGTAGGTTAGTCTCATTCAGAGCTACCGAGTTTAAGGTTGTCCTGTTCTTGGGGTCTGCATTGGGAGAGCCTGCATATCGTAAGATGGCTGTGGCATTTGTGCCCAGATCGGGATTGGCATGCACCCAATAGTTGTCGACAGTCTGGTCTGTCTCAAGAATGAAGGAGTATCGTTGTCCAGTGTAGATCTGAATAGAGTCTACTATGAGCGGCTTGACGTAGTGGCCATCAACTTCGATTATGGTAAGATTATGACCATCAATCGAGAAAATGTAGTTGGGCTTGCACGCCATGCTCAGTAAGCGGAAACGATATCGCTTTCGTGGCTGAACATCGATGACGGCGAAAGGTACATCCGGCCCTCCATCATAACGCCCGACATTGTTAATAAGCACTGAGTCGGGAAGCGCTGGTTCATGTACTTGAGGCGATGGTACGTTATACCTGCAAAGCGAACTGTTTTAACGACAGGAAAAGATCAATCAGCCTTTTTTTTTCTTACCAGTCCGTCAATGTGATAATGGTAGACTCTTTAATCAGATGTGAGAAGCGCAACTCCGTTTGGTCGGACTAACTCACCGTCATCAATATCGTACAATGAACGGTATGGGTCGTGGGGATCGTAGATGATCAACGGACCACGTAGACCGTCACAGTATTGGTCCTGGACTTAATTTAGTTACCGGCACCGTGAAATAAATCGAAGCACGGACTCCATAATGAGAGTGGTACCAGTAGGTTCCTACTTGATTGCCAGCATTGAACTCGTATAAAAAAGAGTGACCCGGAGCGATCGGACATTGCGTAACAAATGCCGTGCCATCCATTTGGTTACTATGCTGTTGGGCGAGTCCATGCCAGTGCTATTTGCAATAGACAATGCATCATAAGCTCCTACATGCATTTATCAGTCGGTGGTCCGGTGCTTACGATACTGGTACTCGTTAGCATCGACTCGTTACTCAATTGATTCGTGACGTTAATCTTGAATGTATCCCCCTTAATACACATGAGGTCAACGAAGAGTTGTGCATGCAAAGCAGATGCTACCTTCTGAGCGACTATAGTGGGCCCAGGATTAGTGCCGCCGGCAAGAACTGCCCTGCAATGACTTCAGTAATCAAACAGGTCGAACATGCAGAAAACACTGACGACCTGGTGAACCCGTCTGGAGATACATCACAATTGGCAACGACGAGGTCAGAAACTGGGCCAATAGTCACGGCGTGACTCTGGAGGCTTGCCAGAAAAAACAGGAATACATAGAGTTGAAACATGGTCCAACGCCCGAGTCAACAAGAGGATGAAGATGAGCGACATATAGCGCTCAGCTTAAGTAGTGCTCCTGGTATCACATGTGTCGAAGGCCCGCGGCTTCAGAATATGATATTGTTCATCAGCAATACGAGTTCTTCGAAGCCGGGTAGCATTCAAAAGTGCCGGAATGCGCTTTTATTTCTTCTGCATATTTTTCTGTGGGATGTCGACCTGGCCGCGGATCGCCTGATAATTATTCCAGACGGCCAGGGTAGGGTGCCATGTCGGCTACCCTACCGCCGTCAGACCTCTTTTGGGCATGTAGAACACAATGGGGCACTTTGTATAATGCAATAGGGTTCGATCGCTAGCCAACCTATGCTAGTACTAGAACATTCATATCAATCCTCAACGAAGTTAACAAAATACCTACGACTACTACTCTTGGCCCCAGGCAGCAACAGGCGCAGCAGCGATGAATTTGACAGTCACCCAGTTCGAGACTGGTATGGAGATGAATTTGTTTCGTAACCAAAAGCAGACAGATGCTTCGACAGATCTTTCGTGACGCAGATGCGCTGCAATAGTAGTTGCCTAGTAACTAATGGCACAATTGAATGAACTCTGTAAGCAGGAAATTAGCTTGCAGCAATTTCCAAGAGTGCAAATAACTGCCGCCTTCTGCGTCATGTCACCTGTTACTGTGTTGAATGGACGCCTGTTAAACTGATGGGCCAAGTTTAAGTATGTTATTGTCGGGATTTGATTTGTTGGACCACATTGCTACAGCGTGTTAAAGCCATTAAGTGTCCGATAGGCACATGAACAGCATCCAACTAACAGTTGGTGAATCATGGTGGCGCTGAGATCAGGTGACAGATTTGTGACCTTCTGGAGCGCGATCAGGTGTTGTTGTGATTCCGCAAGGGGCAGGTAATTTGAAAATGGAGGCATCGGTATAGACGTGATGCAATCATAAGCGCCACATCGGATCAATGGAAGGAGGTGAGCAAGGGACCGCATATTTGTTCCCACTCAAGTTGGAACATCATGCAAGCTATCTTGCGAAGAGTGGCCGGCCCTTGAGCGCTTGAGCGGACATGATGTTGGGCGAACACCATAGGCGAATGATTCAGAGCAGATTGCAGTATAATACCAGCAGAGGAATCCACACCATTGATATATGTGCACTGGAGGCCCCCATGGCATGCGGTACTGGATTGTCGAGGTCGAACGTTGTACATAGTGTGGACAAATAGTGTCACATGTTTCATGAATCTTATTCGTCGTCATCTTACCAATTCTGGATGCTTTATCAGAAAGGAGTGGCTGTTGTTCCCAACTTTGTTGTGCATAACATGTATTCGTCTTCTATCTTGATACAGAACACCACGAGTTGCGAAAAACGCTCCTGCAATACGTGTCCGCTGTATAGTGGTAGTCAATTATGAAGCGATTCTCCGTGTGATTACGAGACGATTCAAAATTCGAAAATCGCGTGAAAATCGCCATCCATTCTGAACACCCCAACATTTCTGCAACCAGAACGGACTCTCATCGCGATTCTCCTCGGATTCATAAATTATAATATATGTATGCTAAGTACTACCTCGATATCTCTTTCGAACACACCAGTGACGCGGACCGCTGCTATACACACTCAAAATCGATAGGCCAAAATCGATTTTACACAACTCACCGACGTTGTTTATCTTTGGAGTAATTAGTCAACAAAGGCGCAGCACAGCTTCGGGATCCAAACGTCATATCCATCATGGTAGGGAATCGTCGACAGATAATTATTGCCCATATCACTCACTCCGCTCATCGTACCGTCAAAAATGTCAATCGTGCGCTTCGCCTCTCAAGATCTCATGGCTCACAGGGTCTGTCATTCAAAAGCCCTTGCAAGCTGATCGTCCTCGTCTGCTCACATCTCCTGATGCTACAGTAAGTAGTACTAGTATCATGTGGCGTGCAAAACTCAATTATTTCTTAGACCATGGTCACCAGTACCTTGAAGCTTGTGTCGAGCGCACCCCGGACATTTTTCCACACGAGGAGCTACAGTCTGCGCTACGGGACGCGAGGGGCACCAATGTTTCACTACAGACCATCGAGAAGACTTTGCGAAGTCGTGGTTTCACGCGTAAAAACTTGAAGGTACGAGGACCTAAGACCACCCCATGCTTTTGAAAGGCTCTAAAATTTTCCTTGGACTAGCTCGCGAGGCTAGCCGCCGAACGCAATGAGATTCGTAACATTTATCTAATCAATGTCGCAGAAGATTTTTGCCCTGATCAGCTCGTTTTCGTGGATGAATCAGCCTGCAACCGGATAACGACAAGACGTCAAATGACATGGTCGTCTATTAGTTTCAGTATGAGCGTCTAGCTCTTCGTTTTTACTCCCGCCCACCACACCCCAATCAGAGCCGGACAAATGACCGTTAGGCCAACAATTAACTATCAGCTCGACAGTACAACGATATCACCATTTGTCCGACGCATGGTAGCCGCTCCCTAGTTATCACTGATGTACTATTTGTGAACTGATCGGACTCAGCCCGCCCTCACAGCTCACCATTGATACCTATGTTCGGATCCATGTTTCAGACTAGAAATTTCAGCCCTGCGGGTTTACACCCAGTCACTCAACGACCTTACCGCGTTCGTTTTCGTAGATTGATAATCTCGTATCGTGCCGAAGACACTATAAACTTCTTGTTTTCTGTTACTAGTAATACTCATACTGTACCTTTCCCACTTGATATCACATTGCATTCGAACACATCGCGTTTGCGGTGTATAGAGTAGTCTTTGTAGCCCGCCAACATAATGCTCAAATTTAGAAGTGTGTGGCATAACAGTCAGGGAAGGCGGGGAGGTGGTTGTTTGTTTCGCTCCAAAACTAAATAAAGGCGATGAGTTTGTAAAATGGAATTTGGCCTATCGATTTGGATTTAGCTGTAATTCATACTTGGATAGACACACTTTTGTGACTTTGCACTAGCTATGTACAATTTTTGATAAACTAGAGAGCCTAGGTCTAATTTCCGCAAAATTTTGCTAGTCCTAGCGAGCTTAGGTCAAACTAACACTATTTTTGCTAAATTTGTCCAAGTTAAAACGGGAGGGTCTTCCTGATGCTTAGCCATGTACTGAATTGTCGAGGTCGCGTTTGGAGGTACTGTTAGTAGGTTGGACAAATAGTGTCGCATGTTGTTGAATCTCATTCGTCGTCATCTTACCAAATTCTGGATGCACCTGTTGAATACTGGAAGACATTCGTGCTTAGCTAGAGGTGCATTAGTAGGCACAATCAATGTACCATACCTAGGGAATGCGAAGATTCCAGTGCACAGTGGGCCCAAGAGGAATGTCTATCAGGTTTGTCAATTTTAGGGAGGAAAAATAGCCAACCGAAATGCCTACCGAATTTGATCACAGTGTTTATAATTGTGCAGCCTAGCATTGGCCTGGCAATGGAACTTTTGCAAATTATACAGGCGTTCAATCAGAAATTTCAGGAGTGGCTGTTGTTTTAAACACACGCAACTCTTGAAACGCAGGGGTTGTTGTGCATAACATGTATTCGTCTTCTATCTTGACACAGAACACCACGAGTTGCGAAAAACGCTCCTGCAACACGTGTCCGCTGTATATCAAATATTATCAGGGAATAACTTACTCCAACGGGCTGAAGTTCACAAGCCCTTTGAAGCTGTGCTTTCCCGGTGGAGGGTAGACGTAGGAACTCGACCAGAGAAGCCCGCATGTGTAATTTGGACGATGATAGCATGACATTACTACGAACATCAAAATGGCAAGCACTGGGCGCTGGGTGGAAACATCGTGGCGCTGATATATGGCCATGCAATAAGCCTGTAATATTCCCATGTTGTAAAATCAGGCATAAAAATCAGGCGAGGTAACTTACCGAACTCGGAATATTGATGATACCACCGCAGTATAAGAGCCATTCTAAAAAGGAACAACGGTAGGCATAAGTTATGGCTCGGAAGCATCAAGCTAACGAAGATGGAAGACGAACTTTCTGTATGAGTATATGAATCTGTAGACAGATGCTTAGCGCTGTCTCAACACAAATACAACTCACCCTTCTTGTTGGCTTGCTACGAGCTAGAGATCAAAAGAACAACAGGTGAATACTGGTCAATTGTTATCCGTGATACTTTACCACGAACTGAGTCGGCCAGAAAAACGCAGAAGCCTTCCACAACACTGATCGTCGAGGAAACTATTTCTTCTGAAATAGAATACATTGCGGCAACAACCACTAGTGCTCGGGAAGCTATGTTGTTTGATTCTAGAACCCTCACGATTCCAAGGATTAAACCCCTAGCGCAATCCAACTTCAAAGCACGAATTTGAAGGCCGTGAAAGAAATTTTGAGATTTTCATCTTCATGCCTGACAACACCCACATTGTGACTGGTGCAGATGACGGCACGATGCACAAGTGGAACTGTGATACGGGACTTATTGTTGGGCAACCGTGGAAAGGCGAGGGAAGGGGCATATGTGTACCGGCGCTTTCACTGGATGGAAAGACGGTTGCATGCGTGAGTGGGTGTGGAAGTGTTCAGCGGTGGGACATGGCGGGAGAGATAATCGAAGGCAATATTTGGATGGATCATAGCCTGGAGTGCAGTACCTGTCATGGCCTCTCAATGGATGCATCTTACAAACGGGTGGAACAATCCTGATTCGAAAAGCAGACAGCGAAGAAATCGAATCAAAGCGAGTGACGGCGTCGTGGTGCTTGCTCTTGCATATTTACTGTTGGGGGACAGAATAACGTCAGGACCGGCGAGCTGGTTGTCAATATCAAAGACTTGCAGCAGCACCATTGTGCAGACATCTTGTGCTGCCAGTGTCTGTTGTACATGTGGTCTTCCGAGGAACTTGAATACCGTACTCAGATTTGATTCGCACGCATTTCAAATACATCATTGATCATCTACTGGGGTGCGGCTTGCTAGTAGTAGGAGGCATTGTACAGCTGCGGGACACGGAGTCTCATAAGCCACTCAGCCATCCAGTTCACCGACAGGATCACAAGTTCGATGAGCTTTCTCGAGAGTGAATGACACACAGTAGCTGTATGTTGTTCTCTCGAGATGGGAGTTGTTTAAGTAGTTGGATAGACAATGTGACTTCGTGGATGGTCAAAAGTATGGTTCCTGAGGCTTGAGGCCTGAGCTTCCAGTCGGTCCTAACTCCTCTCTACACCTCTGTCGGGCCCTACCATGACCAATGATCGATCAACTATGCCAGCACTTATATACCGACTAGCTATACACGGACCTTGTTTCTCCTCGACCCTCGACCGTCGTCTACGCTCCATGCTAGCGCATTGGTAAATCTCCTTCCCCCTCCAAGACGATATCACTCACTTGAAACCAGTTATGTTGGAATCTGTCCGACCTGGCTGACGACAGCGAGCACCACTCCCGTTGACCCATTAATCACATTCGCTCCTCCCCCATCACATCTTCTCGGCCCCTCTACACAATACGAGTATATATCAGAACACCAGGGATAGTATTGCGACATGAGGGTTGCAGCATCTTCAGCAGCCTTGAGACGTGCAAGATGAATCTTTATCAAGCCGCGTGGGACGCTGTCAGGTAAGTAAGCGAATTCTCTCTGCATGCAGAGAGGTACTGATGAGATCAATATTGCACTTGCAGAGGACGATAAGTACTGCCATCGTATATGCATCATACTCGTAGAGGACATAGTGTTTAGCAGGGTATTCAGGTGTACAATAGCACGCACCCCACAACTTCACATATACTTTGTGCTCACATTTTTCGCAGCTAGCCCGTGAACGAAGTCGCGTGCTACTGCTCAGGTATTGATATGCCAACGTACGCACCCCGACCATGGTGAGGCTCACTGGGTGGGAGTGATTTTTTCGTTCTCTTCCTTTGCTCCTTCCTTTGTCCTATTATGCTTTCTCGCTTGTTTGAACGGGTTCTGATTAAATCGATTCATATAGCGTCCCAGCTCCATTGCAGTTCAAGAATTTAAAATTCCGGATGCTGTTAGGGTTTTGGATGGGATGATAGACACTGCTCCTGGTTTTAACCTTTGCACCTGTGGTGTAGGACGTTTATACGCTGAGTGAGGGTAATGTTTGGGGTGCGGAAGACGTTGGATGTCATGTTTTTATGAGAGTATGAAGATTTTGAATCGACGTGGGTGTCCGGGAACTTCCCGCAATTAATATCATCAATGATGTACTCGGGGATGAGAATTTGGCTCATTGGTTTACTAGTAGCGTGGAAATATATGAGAAGATGGCGGGCTTCATGATCAGAGGCGTCGAGGTGAGCTGGAGTATTCAAATTGTCTGGTACTTGAGTCTAGATTTGCAACATATTTATGCGTTTATGTGCGCACTACGCTCGAAATCTGCGGAAAATCTGTATAACGTCTACTTGAATTCGCAGGGATGTCAACCACCCAATGATCTCCACGAAATCTCCACGACATTCCTTCTGTAACGCCCCAAGGGTGCTTATATACAGTGTTTCATCTCTGGAACCTTCAATCGCAATATCTCAGCTCGCACCCAGAAATTGGTACGTACTTTGCCTGCACGTTCACCATCTCAGATTATGGTTACAGCGCGTTCAAGTTGAAGATGTTGTACTTGACCGTCACTGGGACCACTTACTACTATTTCGTCCCTTGATTCAGGCGTCAACGTCCGTGTTTATTCCTATGGCGTTCATGAGTCTGCGCTCGAGTTATGGATCATGACACCCTTTCAACGGTCCTCGACTCCACTAACGAGTATCGATGATCTTCCGGCTCAGCGTATTTCGCTAGCAGGAACGGCTATCCCCACCACGAGCTCATGCTCCCAGCTCCTCAATCCGCAAAAGTTGTTGATTTCATCAAGTCTTCGCCAAATTATCAGGAGTTAGTCATTTCTTACTGAACGTGCCGCTGACATTTTTCCTCTTTATCTGCTGGTGGCCAATATTGATGTTTTGGTCGACGTTTACCCCCGCCAAGTTCCAACGTTCTGTTGGCTCAGCTGTATCCTATTATATCACTCACTAGCTCATACCCGAATAAGCAACCTATGCGAGATTGGCACGATGTTCAGTAAGAACGACCGACGTTTGTCAACACCCCACTGGCCCAGCATAACGGGGCTTATGCAAGATGATCCTGCATGTTCGGGATGCAGTTTCAACGTTGATCTATTGCGTTGAATATAACAACATTTGCGAGTCATAGTAACTTTGCGATTTCTAAGTAAGCAACAAGATTTGTGCTGTAATGAGTGCGTGCAACTTGAAGCGACGAGAAACAGAGATGCGTTTTTGTGCAAGAGTGACTGAAAGGAAGAAAAATCACGACAAACGCATACAATCAACAGACTTCCAAGACTACGTCCCAATGCTCCAGCCAACCTTTCCGCACGAGAGCAGCCTCGAACTCAAGCATGAGTCTCCGTTTACGCCATTCTTTGATACCCAGTTCGTCGACGCACTGTTGTCTTGCTATAGGATTGTATGTAAGCTTGCTTGATAGTGCGGCGAGCGTATCAGCGTATGCGGCTGTTGTATTGGTGAGGGTCGATAGTTTGAAGTGTGGAGTGTCGTTTACTGTTGCGAGAACATCGGAAAGGCAGTTGGGGAGACGGTGGGTCAGGAAGGGGATGAGGCAGAGGATGTGCTTCGTACTGAGGAAGGAGATGTGGTTGGAGAGGGAGGTGAGTTCCAAAGTGGTACGGGAATCTTTGGGAAGCTGGATAGCAGCCAGGTGCATGAGCGGATAGCTGTTGAGGTTGATGACGATCCCATGGTCGGCGGAGGGCGGAGGTGCTGTTGTGAGTGGGTGAATCAGTCCGTCGATATATTGTGCGCTAGTGACTGCGAAATTCGAAGAATAAACACCGTCGTGGCTTTTCATATCTTCAATATCTTCAAGGACGAGCATAAATGCGTAGGAGTAAAAGGTTTCTGTAAGGGCAAGAGCGCATATACTCACCTGAGACGTTTACGCGTAACTTATGAGCACATCAGAGGTCGTTCAGCGCGCGTGTCAGTAACGAACACAGAACACGAACACGCACCATTCGATCCAACCATTCTACCCACCACTTCCACTCAACTTTCAGACTGACAGAGCAGCCATACGCACGGATACCCTGATCTATCAGGTCCTCGAGGTCGTTTAGAGGATCGCGAAGCTCGATGATGCCATCGCATACGTCCTGCAGGAGCATGCTTAAAGGGACAACAATCCTGGATCCTGTACGATGATTGGAGGCATGTTTGACGAGCTTGATGTACCGCGCGGGCCAGAGAGAGCAACTTGGGACAAGGACGGTTTGGAGCGCTTGGAGGGCCGTACGGGCGTCTTGGGAGTCCTTCGTGGGTGGGCGGGAAGAAGACGTGGTCCAGAAACGGATGGCGAAAAGTATTACTAGGATGATAGCAATGAGGATTTCGAGAGACCTGTAATTCCAAGGATCGTAGGACTTGATGAAATCGATGGTGCGATCTTTGATGATGATGTACGCAGAACGAGTTTGCTGAAAGTGTTGAGAGATGCGTAGATACGTGTCATTGAATTTGCTGGACTTTGCAACAAGAGAAAAGACATGAATCGACATGGTAGAAAGACGTAGCTGTCGAGGATGTGACGATAATTATCTTCGCGTGTATTATTTCGACAGCAAAGTACTTCAAGTTGAACGTTTGAACTCCGAAGTAATACTGACGTGCGGCTTACTAGTAGGAGGTATTGTATAGCTATGGGAGACAGTCTCATAAGTCACTCGGTACTCAGTACTCGGCCATCAACAGGATCACGACCTTCTCGGGAGAATGACACATGACACAATGGATGTATGTTGTTCTCTCGAGATGGAAGATACATGACGTACAGCCGCGGAGCCCACAAGACAATTACTTTGTGGATAGTCAGAGGCATAATTCCTGTATACTCCAAAGTGACAAGCTAGGGCATGAGCAGTACTTAGGCTTGCGACATCACCCTGGTATTCAAAATATGTGATTGACATGTTGCCCAATTTGAGATGAAAGGAACCTGCGTGACGGGCCAAAAGCGGTGGATAGGACAGCGCCGACTGATTTCAGCCTCACGCTAGGATGGGATAGCATCGACAGCCATAGCTACACATCATGGCAGTCGATGCCGATGGATGCGCAGCAACCCAACCCACCTGCATGAATGACAAGTACTTGGCACCTTGAGGTAGGTGATCCGAGAAACACGTTTAAGATGACATGCTCCCAACAGAAAAAAAACCCTCGCCGCATCTCTATAAGATAAACAGAAACCAAGATCCAGAATGTACTGCACCATCGCGTTATCAGTCAACGCATCCATGCTGGTATAAGCCACCCGCCCTGCATTGGAGCCATACAACGTGAGTGTCGCATGCAGCCGGACGGGGCCTTATATAATGATCTGACATGCGATACATCTGGGATTACCTTCTGCTGCTCAGTGGGTGGAGCGAAGAAGGACGTATGATGGAGCGTGTCCTCGCGGTCTGCAACGTACTACTGAGTCTGCTCTCAGATGGGGCTACGTCTAATGATCGAGGAAATGTTAGCCCCAGGGATTTCTTTTGGCAAGATTGACATACGAAAATATTATTCCGTGCGGGTTTACATTCATCAGCGATGCAGTGAAGCATGAGCGGACCAGTGATGCTCCTGTCGTGCACCAACATCGAATGACTGCAGCAGAAGATTATCTGATAGTGAGTGTCGGTTGCGCCTGCCCTATGACAATTATCAAGATATCAAAGACTTCAGGAATACTATCGAGATTTGCAGGTGTATGAACGAGTTGTTTGGCATTCAACACTGGCGGCATTGCAACCGAGTGAACCGAGGATTGCTCGCGGAGTATCCTTTCTGTCTGAGGCCACTTTAGGACATGGCCAGTAGCAATATAGGGAGTGCAAGGATTTTTTTCGGTGAACTCTTTAGATATACTTGAATCAGTTGGAAAGCGGACAAGTATAAATGTGGAGTACTGTGCGAAATCAGCGTCACCAACATGTGTAAACTCGGCATCACCCTATGACCATTCCACTACCCGTCAGAACTGTCAGCCGAAGAATGAGTTCAAAATACGCACCGCGACCCAATTTGCGACAGACAAGAGGCTTCCGACTGAACACACAGGGCTTTCATTGAAAGCTAGTGCTTCCAGCCATAACAAGAGGCACTCTCCGTCGACGAAAGCTTCAATTTGCTTGGCGAGGGATGGTCCGAAGGACGTAGCGCCCACATGTGTCCCCCAGAACCGATAGTTCAGCCGGAATGAACCGTTCCACTCTTTTCTCCTAATCAGGGAAAGCAGAGTTGGCCAAGAATGAATTTTCCAAGGAACAGGATCCTCTGCGAGATCCAGTCTGCGCCTTCGAAGGTGACAGATGACGGTTGGAACAAAATCATGATAAACAACCAGTAGTTTAAGCTGATGCGCCGCACCTCGTTTTTAATAGCCGTTCTGCTGGCGCTTTCCTGTGAATCTGAGCGATTTGACTTCAACTACCCCGAGCGCTTTTGCCGAGGATTGTCTTCGTCCATAGACAAAGCTCGAAAGCACACTGAGAGTGAGTCTCAATAAGTCCCTAGTCTTAATACGAAGGAGCACTGTCTTTCTTCGATTAATCTGTTTCGGAGAGCTTAGGTTTCCAAGGACGGTAGTGGCGGATGGCACTTTGGATAGACAAGACAGCTATCACATGCCTATGCAGAGTTATTCATATCAGGAACGTGCCTGTGCGAGCGCCCATATCGTGGTGGACCCGATTTCAAACCTCGTGGAAGGCCTGATGCGGTGGAGTAACAGCACCCGTAGTATTCGGGCGAAAGCATCCATCCCGTTGGTTTCTTACGGTTGCAGAAGCGCTCAGTGACGAATTTGAAGATTTGAAGTTGACTCATCAGCGTGATTGGTTGATCTATCGGATAAATGTTCTTCCACTGCTGGTAAATGATATAGTTCTAGATTCTGGAAGTTGGAGACCAACGATAATGCATCCAGAAACATGCCGTTTGCGGTGACAGCGGCATCTTCTCCACCAGTGGGAATACTCACTTCTTCATCAGAGAAGCCTCGGGCGTTGAAAATAAGCTTGGGAGAAAAGGTCGTGACTGAAGGCATACTACGAGTAGTACGTCAACGAGCTCCCCCAGATTAACGTACTGTGACATACCAGAATTTAAATGCGTTGCAGTCAAAGTTCCAGCGAAAAGGATGCACGCCAGCTTGAACATGGAGATATAGAAGGCGGCAGCAGCGACCACCCGAGTAGTACTTATAGTTAGTGCCGATCAACCCCCAAGTCAGCACCTGGATTCTGCGGTAGACTGGGTACTTACCGATGAATTGGATGAAGCCGCCTTTATTTGTGCATGCTTGGTTCATACCCCGACGAGGTGATCCCGCTTTTATAGTTTCACCTCAACAAGTATCAGCTACCCAAGTTTTTTGAGACTGCGCTCGTCCTGCTCGTCTACAAAATCGGGCTCTCCTTCGCTCCTGTTTCTACGTTTAACATGTCGTCAAACGCGAAGAAACGCCAACGCCAATCTGAGGACTGGGATTATGCTGATCTTAGTGGGCCTGACCCAATGTACAAGAGGACAGCGCCGGCATGCATTCCCGCGTCATCTTCCACAACTTTCAGGGTCAACACCACCGCCAAGGGCCCCGATCCCAATTTAACTTCGTATAGTTCTACTTTTGATAGCAAGGCTCCTTATAGCTATGCATACACCCCTCCTGCAACTTCTGTGATGACGATGTCATCAGTTCCATATTCTTCATACAACTACAGCTATCCGTACTCCCAACCCACCCATCCTCACGCGCAGCCTCAGCCTCCATCTCAAGAGGCCCTACCACCTCCCGTCAAGAAACAAAGGAAGAAGAAGAAAGACCCTAATGAACCTGCGCCAGAGAAACGCGGTGCAATGTTCAAGAAAAAATGTCCGCAGAATATTCTCGATCGCGTAGACAGGGTCATGTCCCAAAGGTAACATGTTCCTCTTGTATTTGGTAGAACATGTCATCGATCACGACCAAGATTTTTCATGGTCGACAGGAAGCGTACCGGCGACGAACTACGTGAGGAGTTCAGCGTGTTAGGCTCTACAGGGAATGTGCGTGCTCCTCTATTCGGTCGTTCAATACGCTCACATCAACATAGGTGTATACTGTCATCATCGACAAAATGCCATCCTGCAACTGCATGTCGCGTTTTCTTTCGCTTTCAATTAACCCCTAACTCCGGCGTTTGACAGGCCCAGATGCCAGTAAGGGCAATCACTGCAAGCACATAGTAAGGCCGCTCTTGCTTCACATCACATCATTTTTAACCATCTTACGTTAAGTTGTTCATCTTTTTGAAAGGTGCGCAGTTCTATTTCCGCTACTGCCCCCGTAAGCGCTGAAATTGTTTTACAGTTCTCCAAGTCAGCCAAAGCTCCAGCTTGTGGTACCAGAAGTCAGTACCTCACGTCGATACAGCTTTCACCGCTCAATGATCACCCTACAGAGCACTTATCACCTCCGAACTTCAAGAAATATTTGCGCACGCGCCTCCGGCACCCAACTCTGTCATCAACCAACGTGTTCGCGACGCATATGCACGCGCAACTGGCAAGGCTACTACCCCATCGGAAGAGTCCGAGCCTGTGAAAAAGCATCGCGCGCCTGACCCAGAGGACGACTGCCCCATCTGCTACGAGAGCATGCACGGTGCAGACGGGAATACCCTCATCTGGTGCGAGACTTGTGGGAATGCTGTGCATAAGGAGTGCTTCACACAATGTACGTGTCGTTTACTTGCTACGATTGAAGCATGGGACTGATGCATTGACATAGGGGCTAAATCCTGTGGACACAACATTACTTGTGTCTTCTGCCGTTCTTCATGGATCAACGTTAGCACAGGTGGGCAGGCCTCCGGGAAGGGAAAGACATCAATGCCAGAGGGATATATTAACCTTGGTAGTGTTGCGGGTTTGAGTCAAGAGCGCGATACCAGCTCCTGTGCGTCCATTTCCACCATCCTTCCGATCCCCGATGCGACCTCTCTTATCCCTTATATCATGGGCGCCTACCTCATCTGATTAGTTCTCACTGACCATCACTTGCTGTAGATTACCATGGCTCCAGGCGTGGGTATCGGCACTACGGTTATCAAGATTATGAAAACCTGTGTTAGACAGAAGACTGGATTTTATCTTTCATGATCCGGCCCCTTGATCCATCATCCTGTACTTTTTTTTTCCAATCTGCATCCCCTCCATTTCATCACAGTACATCACCATTTAAATCTCTTGCAGGTCTATATACGATTGCGCCTTCGAATTGCCGCTCTAATCGTTAGTGTACATGTCACTGATCAGTCCTAGTACCACTAGTATATTCGAATCTTGGTTCCCGAATCATGCCTGCCTCAAGTCAATCGCTTAAGAGGGTGCGTGTGTACTGATTGCTTGGTT
Source organism: Suillus subalutaceus (assembly GCF_016647625.1). Classification (NCBI taxonomy): domain Eukaryota; kingdom Fungi; phylum Basidiomycota; class Agaricomycetes; order Boletales; family Suillaceae; genus Suillus; species Suillus subalutaceus. The sequence continues at coordinate 127,791 of NW_024540324.1, forward strand.
TTCTGATGCACGTGTATGCGGCGTTATCCAGCCACATCGCCGGGTTATCCTATGTCGCGGCTTTTTGCGCATGTTTAGATGCAGGCTAGTATGCCTGAAGTCTCTTCAATACTAGGAGACGTCGGGCAGACGTAATACTATCACTCGGCCAGCAATCATCCATTGACAAAACTGAGACACTGCGACGTTGGGAAATTTGTCCCTCCTGGCATATGCCCTACAAAACGCACTAATTCGTCTTGCAGCACAGGTTCCATATCATACAACTTCTGCACGACTGCCAGCACCCGCGGGAGACACTCCCAGACTCATCATTCTGAGGCGCCAGGGCGGCCTGCGCCGCTTCCTGCAGCCGCGCTGGAGTGATGGGATATGCTAATGTCTCTGATGCGGAGCAGCGATGAGATGAACATGTCACCCTCGACACGCTGAACTCTGCATTGGTACGTCCAGACGGGCGATACGATGCTTGATGTGAACGAAGCGACCTGAAGCGAAGGCTGGTGAGGATGATGAGTCCGACGTGTGGAGCGCGTGCTTGTGCGAATCCTGCGATGTAGAGAGATCCTGGGGTGAAATATATGTTCGACATGTCCTGGGGTGAATGTGAGATGTTGATGGCGTGTTTTGATTATCGATTGAGAACAGGCTGTTCTGCGAGTAAGGGATCGCAGATTTCAAAACACGATCGAGTCAGCCGCTGGGGTGGCTTAGGGAAGCCTACTTTGGTACTAGTACGTACCCAGACTAGCCGAGCACTCTTGGCTTTCAGGACAGCTGGATGGCCGTGTCCACGTTGGCCCAGAATGTCGGTAAATGTCATGCGCGTATCATAGTGAGCGCTCTTGGAGCGCTCCGACAACAAAGCCTGTATTACATAAGACAAGAGTCTGCCTTGTACTATTCGCCCCGTGTCATTAATGTACGTCTCTCAATCGGTGACTAGTAGGCTCGCCTGGCTCGGGGCTACACACTTCCGACTGCGTTCATGAGAAATTTGATTACCCATCTTACAGAGCCTGAGCGCTCTTGGACCTGTATGTGACTATGTCAGGCTCCGCCACTAGACGCCTGTTATTCATTGACTCCACCATGGCCCGTCCGCCTGGTATAAAAGTCATGCCCGCTATCTCAATCCCACAGCATCTCGTCCTGCCAGTGGTTTCACTCGAATCATGCTCAATTTTCCTTGGGCTCGACGTGTTATGCCCCCAACTGACACACAGAAAAAGCGAACGCCGTTCCTTGAACGAAGGCTCGGGGTGTGGCGCGTACTGATCGCTGCTGATGGATCATCATCATTCAGGCTCCCCAATCTTCAGTGGGGTATTATATCAACACATATACCCCTCTTGACTCGCGGATACAAGGATATTCACTCTATCAGCCCCATGTTGTTCTGGCTCATGGTGGTCACACACCTCTGGTATGCAATTGAGGACCCACTGTCGCTCTACTTCTCAAACCGCCTTTTACTTCTCGTGGGTAAACTCTTCTTGACTGAGCCTCATATATTAACTGTTACCGAAGATTCAACGCTCTCTTTTGCAAGGCAAGGTTCACACGAGTCTAGACAGAGATCTGTGTATAGCTATCATCGCTCGAGCTTCGTGCTCCTTGTTCAGCGGATTTGTGCAGTGGACTTCGTAAGGCTCCGTTGAATTTGGTCGAGTTACGTTGATCGTAGGTAACAAAAGGAATAATGTAAAGGACCAATACTGCATGCTCGTCAATTACCGACTTCAAGAGCGGTTACTTCGAGGTATCAGCACCTTGATCTTCATCTCAACATTACTGAAATGCCTTATTAGCAAATCTTGCGCGTGATCTTGAAACCTCCCAAGGTTAGTGGCAGTCATATGGCTTGTAGAATGATGAGCTCAAGTAAGGTATGTAAAAGATAACGAGGCACGTCTTACAGCCGACCCTGAGCAGGTATTTCGCTGCCTTGTACGATTACTCGATCTTGGAAAGGAGATTATTTCGTTTCTACTCCAATTGCAATTATTGCTGCATCTCCTAGGCTCCGAATTTGCAAGTGCCGGACCTGTCTCGATCGTATTGTGTTTTTTGCCCCTGATGTTGGAGAATATGTGGGACAGTGACCTCTGGAGCAAAGGTTTGTACTCCTGTTTATTTGTTTGGATTAACCTGACATTTCGTAGCTTACGTGAAACAGGCAGTCAATGGCGACTACTTGCGGAAGGAGGCCTTGACCTTGCTTACGGACCACGGATACAAAGCTGAGGTGATGGGAGGCAATTTATTAGGTTATCTTTTAAAAGGTTGAGTGTTGAGTTTTTTTCGAGTTTCACAAGCACTGACATCACTCTTGTAGAGTACCAGAAGGTGCATGATGCACTTAGTCACATACCTAACGGGGACGTTGAGACATTGTGGAGTCGGTCAACAACTGCTCTGCCTAATATGGTTTTGAACCTCTGCAATGACGGGCCCGTTGTGAGTTCATGCAATTTTATACGCCTGCATTCCTGATGTATTGTTAGCTCTATATCGGGCTGTTGGCTCTTATGAACCCAAGTCAGGTATCTGTTGTTCAGCTCGCTATGCTAGAACAAACTGCCACACGTCTTCGATACACGTTTGCTTTCGCTAGGCACATCATCACCCTCTGGCCGAGTGAATTGGCCAGCGTGAAGAATTTTTACAGACTTCTCGATCTTAAGAACAAGATGAAGGACGGCTGTATGCCGTATTCACCAGCAGCCGGTGCTTTGGGTGTCTCATTAGAAGTTCGGTATGAATCTCAATTTTTGTGTGGCTGCTACTCTTCATCTTTTCACCGACAGAAACGTATCGTTTAACTATCCCGGCGCCAAGTCTGAAAGAGATGCATTGAAGAATGTCTCTTTTTCGATAAAAGCAGGTCAATTGGTGGTTATCGTCGGCGCAAACGGCTCAGGAAAGTCAACCATACTCAAGCTCCTGACTCGCTGCTACGACCCTACATCGGGCACTGTCTTAGTTGACGGAAATCCCATCGAAGATTATCAAATTGCAGACTTGCGGTCTGTGACAGCCAGTCTAACACAGGAGCACACCATATTCCCACTTTCTTTGAGCGAGAACATCGGGATTGGGTCACCATCATCTGCAACAGATCTTGACAAGATCACACAAGCAGCGAAGTTGGCTGGTGCTCAGGACGTCATCGAGAACTTCACCAGCGGATATGACACTGTCCTTGAACCTGTCAAGACTGCGTATCTTAGCTATACAGGGAGGGGGGAATGAGGCCCTGGAAAAGGAGTACGAGAAGATGGAGAAAACAACAAATGTGTCCGGTGCGTCTCATTCGCCAGGATGATATGTGTGCTAATGACGCTTAGGCGGAGAGAAGCAAAGACTTGTTGCGTGAGTCTACCCATCCTGCCTCATTGACGTTTAAGTAACTCGCGCAGCTCCCGGACGTTTATGCGTATGCTGTCTGAGGACATCAAGTTTGTTATAGTCGACGAGCCAAGTTCTGCCCTTGACCCAGGAGGTGAATTCGAACTATTTAAGCAGCTCAGGGAAGCACGCAAAGGAAGAACGATGATATTTGTCACGCATCGTTTTGGGCATCTCACTAAGTTTGCCGATCTCATCTTGTGTGTATCCCTTTTTGTTCATTGCCTTTTATTCTGATGTGAACGACGAATCCAGGTGTATGAAGGGAGGGACTGTCGTTGAGACGGGAACGCATCAGGAACTGTTGAGCCATCAGGGAGAGTATGCTCACTTATATAATGTCCAAGCGCAAGCTTTTACGTGAGACTGAGCCCGTCAAGGATAGTCATTGAAGCTAGTATACGCTGGAATATGGAATTATGCTATGTAACAGCGATAGTAACTTCCATACATCGCAAGATCTATGGAACCTGTATATCGCGGTCTCATATATATCCAACGTTCTCAAATGCTGGCACCAAGAATTTCATCTCGATCCCCGTACACTGGTAGCACAATAATTCTCTGCCCTTGTGTGGGACCGAAGCCGATCACGGACGCGGTGGCTACGCCAGAGAGTGGTGCTCATGTCAATCCAAGGGTACTATAATCGTTCCATTACATCATTTACTGTAGAAGAAAACCGCTGCTAGCACTTCCGTGAAAGACTGCCATGATAACAAGTTTGAGGCGAGGAAGTGGAAGCATTTTCAAGATGTTCAAGAGACTGACGAGATTCGGAGGGACGGTGCGTAAGATAATAAACTCAAAGTGCAGTCTATTATCGTAACCACTATGAACAGCAGATGATCCATTGGACCGACAGTAAAAATGGAAAACCATAATGCTTCACTGACCTTACAAGAGCATCCCTCAGGTGAGACGAATATTTGACACCTCCAGTTCAGGTAAAGATTCGAGATGCACGGGCCAGCCAACGCATTTGAATGACACAACAGTGTTATTGAAGTTGTATTAAGGGCGTCTTACGGGACCCCCAACAAGGCTATTACTTATATGTTCTGCAATGAAGGACAGTGATTATATACCACCGGCGTACGCTGCAAGAAACGCAGCCAAGCTTTTCTTGAGGATGTGGTTCAAATAATCCACGCCGGGGAACGACAAGGGTTACGAACGCTCGACACTCATGGCCGAAGTTGAAGTCTGAGAGGATAAATTCACAACTTTCTTATCATCCCCGATGACGCGGAACCTCACTGATTAGAGCCATAGTAAGCGTCGGAGATCTGAAGTATGATTACATAGGAACTCACGCGGAGTGAACGGCTGTCCTTTGGCTTTCCGAATACTCGTAAAATAAAGAGTGCCGGAGCCAAGATGGCCCTTTAGACGGAAACTTAGATCCACATTGCCTTGTGGAAGATTGATCTAGGCAAAGAGATTGAGATGAAGTGAATGCTGCGAAACTAGTTGTACTCACCGAGCCATTTATCCAGGGGTCACCATTCAAGTACCAAACAGGTTCAGGTCGGATCGCATCTCCCAGCGTCTCCTTCAGTTCTTCATTATCCCTAACCGTCTGCATTATTCGCTTTACAACAGAGCTCGATAGCTTCTCTTGGTTCGTTGCGAAGAGTAAAAATGCAGTCCAAGCGGAAACCCCGAGCGTGGCGAATGCAAGAATGAACGGCCAACGTTTCTGTATTGTTGGATAAGTGGAATGCGTGCACGTAGATGGAATCAATACAAAGCACGAACCTGAACGTGAGGAAGGTCAGCCTTAAGAGGAGGTCTTGTATAATATAGCCTTGGTTTCGAGGGTGCAGAGAACGTCTCGACATGAGGTTCTTCGGTAGGAGGAGGGGGACGCGGCAACTCGGTTACTGTCGCATAACCCCTTGATATAGCTCCCCCAAAGCTTCTGTCCAAAATCGAGAGATTCCTTGCGTGTCGAGTGATGGACATCATTTTCACGAGGAAAGGACTTGCATTACTAGGTGGGGGAAGTAACCAAAATCTAGATATGCGGCGTCAGCACAGCCACATCAGGTTTATTCTCCGAGGAGTGAGTCAGACACATACGCGATGGGATAGAGATTACGATAACTAACGTAGGTAGTATACATAGTTTAGACGCAGACATTTAGTAAAACACACATCCGAAGCGTAATACAAAAGCATACTAGCAGGCAGATCCAGACACAAAACAGAAGAGGAAAAGTTCCCTATGCAGATTAAATCTCACGAGACAGCAGCCCGAATCATATATTTGACCCGAAGTAGGCGGCGCAGGATGCACCTTAACGCGAGATAAAAGTCGCCCCAACAACCATAGTAATCATCTTCTTCTGCAGGTTGACTAGCAGGCTCTACATGTCTGAAACACCGAGCGTGGCTGCGCTGCAGAAGTTCTGCTCATCGCTCGCATCCATACTGCGGTGCATAGTGATCAGGGACTAAGTACTTACTGACTGTTAAGCCACCGACCCAACAGGAGAAGATCGTTTAGAGAAACAGAAGGCCAGGTTATGGATTGGTGAAGTGACTGCCGACATCCGGGTAATTCATGATAATATTCGCGGGCATGGCTCTTTGCCAAATTATTATCGACAACACATTAGTGCTTTATGGTATTAGAATGCATGCGCGCTTGGCAGCGAATCTAAAGAGGAGGGTAGCCCGTGGTAGTTTCCCATCCATCGGGGATCGTCCAATCGGCGTTACAAACGAAGTCCCAGTCCGTACTCCGAATGTTCTCTTTCTGCGCGTCGATGAATGCATGGATCGAGCACATACCATCTGGATGATCTCGACACCCTTTCAGATTCGCCAGGGGCGTAACACCATCATTGACGATCACACGAATTTGTGGATCGTGTTCCGTGGAGCACGATAGGACTGAGGATGAAAAAAATCAGGTGTAATTTGGAAGGATCACGGGATTACTTACGCTGGAACTGTACATTGGTTGCGAATGGAGCAAGCTCTGCTGTCCTAAACGTACGCCGTTCTGGAATACGATCAGTAGGCAATGGTCCCATCGCCGCGAAGCTCGAAATGTTCAATGCGGTAAGGACTATCAGTGAGAGAAGATCAGGTCATTTTTCAAGTTCAAGTCCATCAACAAGCTGACCATTTAATACTACAACCTCATGCGTCGCATCAACATAAAGGACTGTGTCCAAAGGGGAAAGTGACAGCGTTATGAAGGGTCGCATTAGTAGAACTATTGTGCGTTTCAATCGGCGTCTGAGTGAGACGAGACACGAGCTCTTGCACATAGCCAATTCCTTCTCCCCTACCAACAGGTGAGCCCCAAGCTACACCGTACCTATATTTTTCTGTTAGAATTTTAACTTTCGGTGGCAAGCGAAGGAGAGAACGCACCATAAGTTGAGATCGTATCTGATTGAGATCAGCAATGTGCAAACTGCATAGAAGAAGTTTCTCACGAATAATCGAAGCCTTCCCACTCCTTCTCCGTGAAGAGTTCGCAGAACTTGGAATAACCAAGAGCAACCGACTCGAAGGCGCACAATTCTTGCATGGCGTAAACATCTTCAACATCCAATTCAAAACCATCAAGGTATTGCTGCAAACGAGGAACGGTATCCTTGAGGTACACTGCTTTCCATGCATCAGCATATGGTTGGCCGCGGTAGCCCCCACTGGGAACGTCATTATTGGCGCAAGATCGATAAGGGGCAAGAGTATTGTTGAACTAACACGCAAGTATTATCAGTCGGGTATCTTAGAGTAGTTCAGATGACTTACACCTTCGGCTTCGATCATGATCTGTTGTTGATACTGGCCCTCGAGAGGGTAACCAAAAAATCCGAGAGCAAAGTTTTGCGCAGAGTTTAACATCCGGGTTCTTCACATGTCATCTTCAGAATGCGAATTATCGACTCTTGAAGGTACTTACTGGGACTCCGTTCTGAATACAGGCAAGGTATTTGTTTCGCTGAAATTCTGAAATGGTATGGTCAAATCGAAGAATAAAGCAGGGAGACCTAGAAATAAACCTTCAGAAGGAACCCGTATCTCATGCGCATTGACACGCCCGAGGTCGTCTATATGAATATCACAATTTGTTGCTGTAAGAGGTGATGGTTCCCTTACACAACTGAGACCTCCCAAAAGGTGTCAATCCTGACAATAGTTAAGCGTTGGAGCTGCATTCTAATACGTATGACTGTTACCTTCGTTTCCTAACTTGTACGTCCTGCGGAAGTGAGGGTCAGACATAGGCTACCTCGTTCATATTCTCTAGGCGACCTCACCAGTCGTCCAAAAATGAAAGAGGCCCAGTAGCTGTGACACTTTTCTGCATTCATGTTTAACTTCAAGGCGAACCCACCCGGTCCAGTACCTCTAGCTATCGCGCAAACTCTCTCAGAAACTATTTAAGAATCTAGATATGGTCATCTCACAGTAGTCAGCAGGGGTATCGTGCACCATGACGATGTAGAAGATGCACGCCAGTGATGTTGCAGGTATCGGGGGCTTCCTGGACCAGAATCAATACCAAATTTTCCACGTTGGATGGAGTACCACGGAGATAAGCTTCCCCAGCTACGGAAAATATCGAAGTCCTTCGTTCCGGCCTTTGCGTTGTCCTGAGAAAAACGTGTAGGGGATACAAGGTGCACTAAACCAGAATGCAAAGGATAGGAAGGAGCTGTAGCAGCTACGCCGGGCTCGGCACCTGCTTGTGTTGGACCCGGATAGCCAACACTACATAACAACAGCTCCAGTCTTGAAAAAAAACGGCAACTGGAGAGGAACGTACCTAGATGGAAACATGGAGGGAAACGCGTTGGTTGGCTCAGCCGGAGGGTATTGATGCCATTCGGGTGTTCCTGCATGCGTAGGCAGTAAAGCAGTGAAGAATGAAAATGGCAAGCATGATTGGTTTGATGAGGCATATTGCGCAACCACAGCCAGACATACGAAGAATCCTGCGAAGAAGGCAGCACCAACGCGTAAGAACATTGACCGCCGCGCACTCAAACCAGGGTATGAGGAAGGCGATGTCGGATCGCCGAGGTAATCTCGACTCTGGCCACCCATTCTCTTAACTTCGGGTATAAACAGTGGGAGGGTCAAGTCGCGTCGTGAGTCCTGCACCTGTATGTGCTCAGTCATGAGGAAGGTTATCTTCCTTGTGGATGGCTTACGACGCCAGTTCATTAGAGATAAATTTACACTTCGGAGGCAATAGTGGGGAGCATGTGAAATACTCTTCATGAACGTATGCTGCTCAGCACCATTGTAATAGTAGTGTGATTGAACATTAGCAACGCAGCTGTAGTCGACTCTAAGGCCTGGGCTAGTTAGAGGTTCACTCATTTTACTACGGTTCCTGACAATCTGTCGCGTGCAAGGTCCCGCATCGTTAACACCGTAATATTTGTTTGACAGCAAGTTGAGATTGGGACAAGAAAATATTGGAAGCCCCCATTCTGCAACGAAATATATGTTGCATGACGTGTCAGCGAAAAGCACATGCAATCTCTTTAGAGGGAACATAGCCGCCGACACGAATGAAGCATGGACTCCGTACTACTGGGTGATAAATGATTACTAGCCTGAAACAGCAAAGATGAACGAACAACTGGTGCAAGTAAGAATTATGGGTACCTAACGGCCCCCGACGGGAGGCGCACCACGTCCCCTTGGACGTCCTCCTCGTCGTCCATATCCACCCCAACCTCCAACGTATGCGCCTGGGCCCATCAGTCCTACACCCCCAGGCTCACCAAATGTAGCGACGTTACGCTCCCTTTCTTCCTCCCTACGATTTCTGCCTCCACCACCTCGCCGTCCACCGGTGCCTCGTGTTGGTGGCGGAGCAGCCTGCGTTGAAGACGATAAAGAATCGAAAAATGATTTCGTTGGGTTATAAGCCACATCGTCTTTGTCATCCTTGGTGTCCGTCGGCGAGTCACGGTCGGAGGGAACACTATTCTCATTGTCGCCATCCTTCTTCTTTGGTGCAACTGCCGTCTTGTCGAACCGAGCATTCGAGCTCTGGAAATCGAAATCCGTTGAAGGCACCTTAATATCTTTTGTCTCTCCACCATGGACGTGATGACCACGCCGGCCGCCACGACCTCCATGCGTGGGCGCGGCATTGCCGGATCCACGTAAGTCTCCCAAAGCGCGTTGAACTGTTTCCATTGAAGCAGCGGCAGTGTGCACCGAACTGACACGGCTCGGGCCAGTGCTAGGACCTGGTGTGTCATTCGTTTGTACAACGGGGACCATCGGAGGAGCTGGCGCATCTTGTACTGGCACAGGCTGAGGATAAGCGGGAGCCTGAGCTTGTGGCGGTGGCGGCTGGGCCGCTACAGGCTGCTGGTATTGGGGACCGTATGCACCGTACTGGGGTTGGGTTCCAGGAGCAGACGCCTACGACACTAAATTCTTATGGTATTCAAAGTGGGGAACGTTACTCACCCCCAACACTGCAGGATCGTCATGAACACTACGAAGGGGAGTTGGTTCATCAACTGCAAGATCTTTGACCTCAGACGCGCGGAAAATTATGTATTGGTATGGTTCTTGGACGGGAGGAATGAATTCTGAGGGTGGCCTGACGCGAGTTTGATGTCAGATTACGCGTCGTGCAGGAGAAGGCGAGGCAAACTGGCGGTGCCACAGCAAGGACAATGGCTCACCTTCTAGACTCTGTACCCATAGAAAACACTAGCAACCATATAAGACCAACTGAACAATTGCTGAAATTCAAACTCACCATTTGAGAGTTGGATCGTGGAAGCAGCAGGGTCAATGCCCGCCAGTATTCCTCGATACCGTACATCGGAATGAGATATGAGAGAAATCGGTTTTCTGAGCAGTGCTAATTAGTACGTGACAACAGCGAAACGAGTAGAAATACACATACCCTATAAAACTCAGTGCCATGATCGTCGTCAAAGGCTAGAACTGTGCGGAATTGCTTTCTGCGTATTTCGTAGCACCGCCATTCGAATTCGGCCTTTTTAAATCGGAGCTTTAATCGGTTCAACACAACCTTCCTATTTGGCGACATGACAAGCAGTCCTGGCGAGTTGAAGCTCTTATGCCAGGGGCACATTAACTAACTACAGGATATTGATGGGAGAGGCCATTTGCATTAATATTGGTGCATGACAGTTCACTAATCACTGGTGAGTGGCTGCAGGTTGCCACTGTAGAGCAAAGAGTATTAACTTAAGGGTGCAATTATCTGTGAGCTTCCAGTCGATCTCCATTGAATTGATCATCATTGATTTTTGTGACCAGATAGATCATTGTATGATTTAATGTCGAGGGCTGCAGCGCTGAATGTCGATGCTCCAATGTTTCATGAACTCTCAGAGTACTGGTGCACACCATCTGTCCACATGTCGGCTTCGGGAGTGCAGAGCGGCCGATGCTTAAAGACATCAATCATGTGTTTCAACAAATCATGATGTTCTACTATAGATAAGTCTGTGGCCTGAGAGCGTCTCCCATCACATTGAAGGCCATGGCATGAATCGTATAGCTTTCATATCACCCCCTTCTTGCTTCATACCACGATTCGAACCCGTAACCTGTCGTTCATCGTAACTTACACGTGTACTAATGTACACTCATCTATTCTACTTTTATATTTACAGGTGGTTTTTCTACAGTTTGAAACCAAAACCACGTCCTTTCGTGATGCTGGGGGGGACCCGAGGACAAACCGCTCAGTTTTTTAAATAAGTGTGCTCTCTGAATTATGGAGACACACATAACACTATCAGGCACCGAGACAGGATACTACAGCCTCAGGGAAGCCAGTACGCTAACCTACAGTTATGGTGCGATGCTAGTATAAGTATATGAGGGATGGGAAATGCTACATGTGATACGTGATGTGCATGTGATCACGACCTAACAGAAGTCACGATCTCTCCAACCTTCCCGCTACCCCTTCCGCCTCTCCTTTAGCTTGTCCGAAATCCGGATCCAAAGCTGTCACACTCTTTTGTCTGGTGTCACCAGGTGTCACTACGACGCTGAGATGCGGATCTATTGGGTCTGACGGAGGCCCAGACGTCGTGGTTGAAGTTGGCGTAGAAGTCGTGGCAGTTGTAGAGGTATCAGGATTAAAATTACGGAAAGGAGAGGGTGCCACTAAAGGGCGGTGGAATCGAGCACGAAACTCGCTGGGGTGGGGCTGAGGAGGTTCCCCGAACCCATTGCTACCAGGGTCTGCCATATCAACATTTGGGAATGGAGCACCCGATGGTCCAGAAATAGAGCCGTCTGCAGCTTTGGCTGCAGCTTGTTGGGCATAGTGCATGCGACGCTAATATTAAGTGAGTCATTTCGGTAAATATGAGATACAGTGGCTCATACTTGATGATCCCATTGATCAAAGGCTTCTGCTATGACTGGTTCCAAGGAAGCGAGTTCTTCACTCGTGATCGCCAATGTCCTTAGCAGATGTTGTTTAAGAAGGGGTGCGCAGGAGAAGGATAGGAGTAGCGTCGAAGCAAAATTTTGACCGCCGGTAAGTTGTGGAGGTGGTGCTTGAGGGAAGGATGCGTCTTGTGGGTTCATTGCATGCGGCGGGTGCGGCATCTCATGGGGAAGCACCTGTTGATACTGGCCGTCTCCATTTACCCTGTACTCTTCCATCCCCTGCATCATATCATTGGGCATATCCAGTCCCAATTCCCGCATCTTCCGCTGCTTAACGAGACTCCGGTGTTTACGCTGCCGTTCCCGGGCGGCTGCCCTGACTCTTTCACGCCTAGTAAGCTCCTCGGGCGTCATTTCTTGACCGGTAAAAGTCGGAGTAGGTGGTTGAGATGGCTGAGGCTGGGGAAGAGCCTGAGCATCCGTGGGTTGCGTGAATGCCATTATTGCATTGATGTTATTGACAGTACGATCACGCTCGCGTTTCCTGCGCTGCCGCTCCGCAGCCTTCTCTCGTTTTTGCCTTTGTTGAGGTGTCTCATTTTCTCGCGAACGTCTATGGGAAGACGAAACTGGTGTGAGGGTGCTCTGTGATGGATTATGATGAGCCCCTGGGTCCATAGCATGCATTGTCCGGATGTGACTGAGCCTTGGTTGTGACGCTTGTTACGGCGTCTTCAGCGAGGGTGACCGTCGTCGTGACAGAGAGTGACGAAGGAGAGACCAAACACGGTTACGCAGAACCACTGGTGAGCGTGAGAATAAGTTGCTAAAATAGTCTAATACTTTGTCCGGTAGGAGTTTGAACTTGTATTGCATGCTAATTCGACATTAATATCCTGCCGGTCTTCTTCAGCATACTTTCACGTCCTGGTCCAACACCTATCCACTCTATAGGCGTACCCAAGAAATTCTCAATGAATCCTACGTAACTCTTGCAGTTATCTGGGAGGTCGTCAAACGATGTTATCGACCTTATTTGCTTCTTCCATCCAGGAAGTGTCACATAGACCACTGTGACTTTGGCCAGAACATCAAGATCGGCTGATGGACTGTGAATAATGTTTCGCTTTGTCGGATGGTTAACTCACCTGGGAAATATTGGAGTTCTTTGTCGTCGATCATGTACTTGACCCCGATTTTGATGTCCTCTAATTCATCCAAGACATCCAATTTCGTTAGGTTGAGCGAATCATATCCGTTTATGAGGCATGAGTGTTTCATGACGACGAGATCCAGCCACCCGCAACGTCTCCTTCGGCCTGTGGTAGTGCCATACTCCTTTCCAACTTCTTGAAAGTGGACGCCAATGTGCTGAAAATACGTGAATACATAAATATGTATTGTTTACAAGAAGACCAACGTCAAGCTGCTCAGTTGGAAACGGTCCTCCTCCAACCCGAGTGGTATACGCCTTGATAACTCCAATGGTGTGCCCAATCGCTTTAGGAGGTATGCCAAGACCAGTGCACACACCGCCAATTGTGGTAGACGATGAGGTGACGTAGGGATACGTCCCAAAATCCAGGTCAAGCATGAGCGCATTTGCACCTTCAACAAGGACCTTCTTGCGCGCTGCCAGCGCGCCATGAATATACTGTACGCTATCGACAACGAAAGGCTTTAGTCGCTGTGCAAGAACCTGCGTCATGTTCAGCGACGATATTTAACAGGGAAAGCATGAGAGATACGACCTTATAGCGCGCAATCTCGCCCTCTGTATCATATTCGAAATGACCATAGCGCTTGAAACGACCCTCCACAATCTTGCGAAACTTTTGCGCAAAGGTATCATGATCAAAAAGGTGATGCACTCGGAGGCCTGAACGAGAGGCTTTCCCGGAGTAAGCCGGGCCTATTCCTTTCTTCGTGGTTCCGATGCTGTAGGTTGTTAATAATAAGAATTGTAAGAATCGCGTGAAGGTTCATACCTGGATCCACCGAGCTCCACTTCCTTCAGGCCGTCTACAATTTGGTGGAAGTCAAACACGAGATGAGCTCTATCTGAAAGAAATATTCTATCCGAGCAGTTCAGGCCTGCGTAACCATGTCATCGCTAAAGCACATTCGACCATGTTAAACCCAACCTTGCTGTTCCAAGGCGTCGAGCTCATTGAAAAAGGAAGGCACATGAACAACAACTCCAGAACCAATCAGGCCCACACATGTTGGGTTTACAAGGCCTACCGAATGAATAGATCAGTGCCATACAAAAGGCTACCATGAGAACTGATCACGAACCGCTTGGGAGAAGATGGAAAGCAAAGGTAGTCTTCACTTTCTCCGGTCCAACAGGCACAACGATTGTGTGCCCGGCATTATTACCGCCTGCGCATCGCGCGCAGACGTCGAAGTCAGCCGATAGGATATCGACTAGCTTGCCTTTGCCTTCATCTCCCCATTGTGAACCAAGAACGACGGTGACTACGAGAGGGTCGGTAATCAAAGATCGATTGTGCTGAAACGACTGACATACCGCTCATGGACAGAGGAGCTTCTGTGATACGGATTGAGCCAGTTGGCAGAAGCTGCGATGTGGAAAAGAAATGAGATAACGGTTGATATGACTGCTATCGGGCATCTTCGGATAAGTACACATCTGAGTCACATCCGGAAAAGGCAGTCGACGTCAGAGCTTCGGGCCTTCGGCTCTGTTGCAGGCTTGTCAGTGTCAACGCCAGCAATTGCAGTTGCAACTGAACTTTCGCGCTCCAGCCTGTAATATCTTATGCCGTTTTCCTCAAATCCCATCAACCCATCACCGCTTCAGTCAAGGTTGAAGCGGCATCCTGCCCTGCTCGGTATCCCATTTCTTCTCATCATAGTTGGCGCCTCGTTTGGTCTTCAGACTTTCACGCAAACCCGATATGACTTACAGGATCAGAAAGTCAAGCGGGTCTGACTTCCTCGTGCGGAACACTATCATGTACTTAATGTCTCATAGATCAGCAACGAGCAAGCTCTAGGTCTCGATCACAAGAAGAAAAAGTTTGACATTAGGGAGGAATACTATGTGAGTTTTCGTGAACCAAGTCTCTCAAGGTCTTATTAGTATGAACGTATTAGAAACTAAGTGCTGCTGGAGAGCAAGACTGGGAACCCAAAAGAATTGCAAGACCCAATGACTTCCCTGAATTGGGTGTTCCCCCTACTGAACCTCCAGCGAAATCTTGATATATCTGCTGCGCTACACTATTAGCCACTCAATATTTCGTGCTCCAGGCGACCTTCACTCCGACCTGTGTTGTAGGTGATACCTCGGTTCTCGTGGCAGTGGGAATCTGCGGGACATCACTTGCTGCTTAATCGGCACCAGCCTGCGCACCAACTCTACCGCATAAAACGATACGCAGATCAGGGCGAGTGCACCCTAGTCCTTTCTATTCTGTCATACTTTTACTTCATATTTCTATTCTGATGCGCCATATTGTTCCGGGGACCGGGATGACGCACAGCGAGTGAAACTCGACATATTAATACAGCTATCTTTATATCAATAGACCTGACGAGGAATTTTTTAGCCGCTTTTATTTGTCGTTCCTCGTGGCGTGCTGCAAATTTGCTGGCCAGCGCGCGAACAATAGGGTTATCACAGTCAACCAACATTTTTCAATGTTTTTCAGACCTCAAATTCTCTGAACAACGGGCGAAAAATGCCTTCTGTGGCAACTATCAGAGGCTGCCAAACAGTAGTGGATCAGCATGTCCACATGCGGCAGGACCTCGAAGGGCATAGCAACGGCGCCCGGATAAATCATCATGTCATCATAAGGTTCTTTTTCGACGGAGAAAGAGACGGTCTGAAATGCCAGAGTTGCAGAAACTAAGTGGAACCTCATGTGATAACGAGTATAACTTACCTTTGACAGCATTGTAGTTCATTGCTGCATTGATTGACAATGAAGCTTACCTCCAGTTGGTACCGTACAACACAGTCTCAGGGCTTCAGGGTCTTGTCCGACTCAGCGAACCATGGCAAGGAGCATATGTGAATTTCGCGCGAGATCAAAATTGTTCCCAACGAGAACAAAGCTGAAGAAAGAAGCAGATTGATCGAAGATCTACTGCCATGTGTCGACGTCCAACCAGCGGCTCACGTTGATAATTACATAATAATGAACTCATTGTGTTCATAGCGTAGTTAGCCAATATTGAAAATCGTTTATCGTTTATCCGAATCGAGCTCTTCATATTCATGATGTGCTCTATTATGCTGTACCGTGCTTTGCCTATCCTCAAAAGTCACTCGAGAGACCCTTTAACTGCAATTGGAACAAGATCACATGGTCGTCTCTCAATATGTTTTTCTCCTCAGCAGAACATTCATGTTCGTTACTATTATCCGCGAGATCAGCCTCGCCTGCCCAAAACCGTGACACAGGGCCTTCTGTCTGTAAGGCTTAAGCACGTCGTAGTGCAAGGTACCATTTCACGCATGAAGCATGACCGCTATATCCTTTGCATAAAAGACATCGTGTTAGAAACTAGGTGTCGGCGCTGCCGACTTCTGACCATGCGAAGTTTAGTAAATCTTATTTCGGATTTTGGTTGTTCAACAAACAATCATTAAGTACATTTACAGATACTGATACCAGTCGCAGATAATATGGACCTTCGGTCGCTCGGACACAAATACAAATACAGGATCTTTTTCGTCCTTCCTCTTTTCGAAGAGTGACAGTCTTAAGTTGCTCTATAATATATATATACCTCACCCTGTATTTCTTACTGCGTTGGAGCGCGTGAACAGTCATTGTGGTACGCTGTGCTTGTTTGAGTCAACGAGGAAAGTACAGACATCGTGTACCCGCACCTCCTTTTGGAATGAATACCATGCCTCTCGAAATTGCGTGCAACGATCAGATGTCTCGGCTTATTCTATGTTATTAAAATTGTCTTTAGCACCAGAGTATGCTCTGAAGTCGGGCCGTAGCTTATCTGACTCGGACGCTCTCCTTGTGCAAGATAGCGGGCCTCAGAGTCCTGACTAATAACATAATACGGATCCAAGTAACTGTAGAAGGACTGATAGATCATAATACCGGTAGATTGAATCTGCAGAGAGATAGCTTCATTACGTATTAATGTATATGCACCACAATTGCACAGTTGTTGCGTACCTTTCGGTGCGTCACGCGAGTGCTCAGGCGCCACGGTGCATGAGAAATCGTTCTCACTCCGTTAGATTTTGGATGCACACCTGGCAAACGAATGGCTTGGGACGCAAACGAGCTACGAGAATGAAAGGACGTGCCAAATTGTCATTTGGGTGCACGACAAGCTTATCGTAATCGCGTCAAACCAGAGTTACAAATTGTCATGAAGCAGGCCACGCCTGATCACAATCTGTCGCCCAAAACGTGAATGAAACACAGTCCAATGACTCCAACAGAGTAACCTCTTCTGCTGGCAATCCGCTGGAATGATAGTCCAGATGTTTTGGGATGCCTTGAATTGTGGCACCAGCAAGCCCAAGTCCGGCGAAGATAGTCTTGAGTCTGACTTGGGGGTGCATTTTTGCTGCTTCCCGATAGTTGCAAAGAGACCGGCAAGATGTAACGGGTTCGACAGGACTCGACTATGACAGACAGACCTATGAGATTTTTGGCTCTTAAACCCCAATCCGGATGTCTGAATATTTGATTTCGAATATCTTTATGAATCATGATCCGTGATGAGCTAGTGCACGCCAAAGGCCTGGGGTTGCTGAGACATTTGAGCCGTTTTCGTCGGAGATAGCAAGCCACGCAGTCAGACTTGAATATATGTAGCCTGCAATAACTTTTGTTAGCAGCAAGTTGAACTCACAGTTGCAAACCAGCAATATCGATGGAAGCCCAGCCCCCACCACCTAGAACTCACAGCTACAAACCAGCAATATCTATGGTAGCTCAGCCTCCACCACCTAACAAATGGATATCTTGGTTGTCGCAGATTTATAGCTCGGGCAAGGGGCCAGTGCTCGGCACGGTCGATGTCCAGGAAATCGAGGATAAAGCCCGCGAGGTTATGAAGGACAATTCTAGTATGCTGCAGCGTTCGGATGGTAGAGCTGACCCTGAACGAGTTTAACAGCCGCATACCTGTATGCGCTGAAGAGTGCAGGTACCTGTTCGACCGACGATGCTAATAGGAAGGCATTTGAAAGGTGGAAGCTCGTCCCGCGCATGTTAAAAAATGTCACATTGCGCAATGTTGAGGTAAGCGCATTGGAAATGATAGTTACTAAGAGCTGCCTAATCCCTTCCGTCAGACGACAATTTTGGGTATGAAAGTCTCTTCACCGATATTCGTAGGACCAGTCGGAAAACAAGGTCTGGTGCATGCCGATGGAGAGCTTGCAACAGCTCGTGCAGCTGCGGTAGTCGGTGTACCGATGATCGTAAGTTCCTCTTCGTCACGATCCCTTGAAGATATAGCGGAAGCCAATGGGCCGAATGGTCAACGATGGTATCAGTTTTACTGGTGAGTGCCATCTCGTGTCATATGGCGAGACCTTACTATATAACAGGCCTCGTTCTTCCGATGTGGCATTGTCCGTTCTCAAACGCGCGAAGGAAAATGGGTATACTGCTCTCGTTATCACGGTTGACACGATGATTATCGGATGGCGATCACATGACCATCGCATCGGATACAGCCCTGCGGGACATGGATTCGGCGTCCAACAGGGTATGGCGGACCCAGTCTTCATGAAACGCCATGGACTCGCTGCCCGACATGAGCGTCCAAAATTTCCATTTGATCAGGAAGACATCAGAAAGAAAGCAGCAGCAGGTGACGAAGAAACGAAACAATCGATATTTCTTGCGAGTCAGTGGCTTGCCGAGACAGGATCTGGGATTTTTAGAACATGGGACGACCTTCAATTCGTCAAGGACAACTGGGATGGTCCCATCGTGCTCAAGGGAATACAAGCCGTCAACGTGCGCTCACCCGGAGTTGTTACGAGCTATCGCTGACAGTCTCACCAGGACGCGGAGAAGGCGATCGACATGGGCATCGACGGGATTGTCGTCTCTAATCACGGTATGTATCGCTATCGACATTTTCTGTTTGTTCGCCATAGTGCTGAATTGGGATTTTTAGGGGGTCGTCAGATAGATGGCGCAATAGGCTCACTGGATGCGCTCGACATGATCATGCGCTCACAGAAAGTTCTTGATGCGCAAAGGTCGGGCAGACTAACTGTCCTATTCGATTCTGGAATTCGGACAGGAAGCGACATAATCAAGGCGCTTGCAATCGGAGCACAGGGTGTTTTAAGTGTGTCATTCATCGTCCTTTTTGTTCCCATCTTATAAATTTTCTTTAGTTGCCCGACCGATTGTTTATGGGCTTGCGATAGCCGGCCAAGCGGGGGTAGAGCAAATTTTGATGCAAAGCATCTGTGATTTGCACATTACGATGGGTTTGTGTGGATTTAGCGATGTGAATGACCTGACAGGTAAACGGGATGAATTGCTGGTCAAAGTAGACTACGGAGTAGGCCCACGTACGTTGGTGAGGTCGTCGATGTAGACCGCCCTTTCCACTCCGCCGGTCAGTAATATAATTTATATCTATAGATTTAGATTCTTTGAGGTAGTGCTACCGTTGTTAGTATTTTCACCTACCAATCTACTTCACTTCATGAACTGACAAACAGTCCCACAAGCAATGCAGATCAAGTCAGAACGTTGTGCTTGCCAAAGGAGCAGAAGAAGAAAACGGTATGAAAGTGGTTGTGTGGACGAAAAAAGGCCGAATAGTCGAGTGTGAGAATACTGAAATCAAGGATGATGATGGCGACAGGAGTCTTTTTTTTTCCTGTTGCGCAGTGTCGCCTTAAAGCACGGTCGTGAAAGCACACGGTACTGCAAGATCCGAGCCGGGGGCTCGTTTTTAATCATCGAGAATAAGGCAAACAAACAGATTCAAATACGTTGATTTGCAACCTATCGGAGAGTAAGATATCTGCGCTCCTTCTGCATGAATGGCTGGTCGAGTAGCTAATGAGCCTGGCAGCATCCCATGGCTGTACATTGGGTGAAAGTTGCAATCGTGGATCGTCATGTTTGAAGCGACGTATGTACCCGACATCATGATGTTGGAACTTGGCAGTAGAAGGCGTCATGCTGCAATGCAGCCGCATGCATGACATTTTTGCTGAGCGGGGCCTAAGTTATTGGTTCACCATCGACAAACATCGACAACTCACTATTCTGTCGCCCAAGCAACGTTATCTAGGCAGGTGAGTTTAACATTAGTCATCGACTCACTGGCATACTCCGCGTGGGAAGCGAGCCGTCGGGATCGGCACGTGGAACATACAACCGCTGCTAAGAACACTACGTGGCAGTACGTGGCCAGCCTAGAAGTGTTGGTGAGAAATCCACGACTCCCTTGCCTTGGTTCGCCGACTTCACAAGACCCTGAAACTTTAGCCTGTGTTCCACATTCACTTGTCTTCGTGTAAGCTGAAGTGTTCAATACCACCGATACAGCTCAGGTGTCCTGGAAGACAGTGGCTTTCTTGATATCAACCTGCCAAAGTCCAACCTGGGCTATTGCGACAATAACACTGACATTAGCGACTGAACTGATCACTGGGGTGAACATATCTTCAAGGACAGAGATATGATTAGACCTGAGCTTCTGGACACCATAATTAAAACATATACGTCAAAAAATCAAGGCGAGAAAGAGGACAAGCAGCAGAGAAAGACATGAGGTGGAATTACTAAGTGTGTTGGACGTCGAGTGTGTATCAAATTTCTGTTCGCTCTACCGTTGATCTTGCGACTTTGTCTTGATAGCGGGATCTTTCCATCTCAATGTTATTGTCGCTGACAATGCGCGCGGTGGTAACAAAATGGGTGTTCAATTGGCAGAGGCGTCAACTACGATTGATCGATTTCTACATCTACATTTTCTTCCATGACACGCAGTCCACACAAGTGGGAAATATCCCCGTACTTCAATATGTCAGCTTCCACCTCTCTATGCTTCCCTCTTAGAACCGTCCTGTATTCCACTATGGATATGCTGGCATTGCCTAATGTAGGAAGGCCTCTAAGCTTCAACTCTGCGGGACACGTAACATGGTTAGTGGAGATCATGATGTGAAAGAGCGTAGCTATAAACGCCCCGTGCGATGATACGAGTATGTTCCGACATTGGCCCTCTGAGACGTCAGGTTTGGTGACGGAGATGTTCGGTACTATCACCCGATTATACCAAGTGATGCATCGTTGGACAAAAGCGTCGTCCGTTTCTATCGAGGACAAGTCACTCAATCCTGTCATGTCGACTGGCCCCTTCTTGCCTTGCATCTCGCCCATAAACTGTTCAATAAATGACCAACTTTTCAACAGTTCGAAGTTAAATTCGACCCTCACCCTTTCTCGCAACGCGCTGTCTTGGACCAATTCGATGTCAGTGTGGCACTGGAGAATCCTCTCTGCAGTCTATGACATATGAGTTATTAAGTATTACATCGTTTCAAAGTTTGGTCTCACCTTAGAAGCTCGCTGGAGATCACTCGTAAAAGCTTTGTCGAAGGAGACAGATTTGAGCGCCTCTGCAGTCATCGCAGCTTGTGCAAGACCAGTGGCATTGAGCGGTGTATCTAGCTGACCCTGTACGATTCTGTTGCGATTTGAGTCCGTCTCTCCGTGTCTCACAACAAACATCCGAGCAAGGATAGTCATGGAGCTTATGAGGAACTGACCGAGCTATTATTAGGTCTGGTCTGGTCACTTTAACACTGCTGATTAGTTGACTACCTTTGTACAATCGAGACAAAAGTTCACTGGACATCATTTATTCAGTCCATGAACCACCACAATCCGCCCCGAAAATCAGTTATCCATTTCAATCCATGCCGCGATGTCTAGACCCCTAAGTCACGCGAGGAGGTGTATTTGTAGATAACGTATCCGTCAAGCACGCCCAAGAAAAGCGAGTTCATCAAAGCAGTGCCTCAATCTCGCTGACCACATTCCTGATTCTATCGTCAGGGAATGTCGGGAGAGCTGACATTGCTGATTGCAATTCTGCAGATCGTGCAGAATCTAGTGAAATGCCGCGCACGTTCCCGGCATAAACCTTGATCGATGAGTAAACAATCTTGATACGAAATGGAAGGACGCTTACCACGTTCCCCAAAGCAACCAGGGTGCGGTAGGTAACCTCTGCATCATCTGTATTTGAACGTAGCAACTAGGAGTCGCTTAGTTGTTGGACGAGAACATGCTTCTGATAAGTACCTGAAGGACTAATCCAATGTGTTGGTTTACCACGTCTCTAGCGACAGACGTTGTCAGGTAGGCACAAGAGAAACTGTTTCGACATTTAGTTTTTTTTTTCCCTGATGCGGTACAATGAAGTCATACTTGAAAAGGATGGTTGCCAAAGCCACACGCTGAACCTTCGTCAGAAGTTCGTAAGGTGTATGACTGAGCGCTTCGAAAACCTGCTTCCTGTGAGAACCACCACTTTCATCGAAAAATGAAGTCACCCGCCTGCGCGACCCATTGCCCATCTTCCACAGGACTTCCCTCTTGAAAACAATTAGCTACCGTGCGAAATAGTAACAAAATATTCGTTTCTTGAGCCTTCGACATAGCCTTCCCATGTAATCGGACTTCCGTCCAATCAGATGCCTTGAACAAGGATACGAGAAATTGTTCTCGTCCACCAGGAACTGCAGAAGCATCTGCGCAATATGCAGCTACTAATCTGCTTAGGTCCATCACTTAGAGTAGTTAATAAAATGATGAAATCGGCATGATGGAATGCTTACTAGGGAATCTCTGGGACGCCGGCCATCGCTCTAGAATCTGTATGATAGCGTCTGCGTGAGTGCCACTGAGGGGTGGAAGAGAGGATTGGGAAGTTGTCGAAGTGATTTGGGAAAGATAAGTGAAGGCTTCTTCGATGATCTCCAACTCTTCGGGGTACATTGCAAGGGTTGCGGTGGACTGGCATGTCTCAGTTCAGAAGGTTGCTCAATGCAGCTGAATCGCGTGCGTACAATTTCGTTGCGCAGTGCTTCGTCAAATTGGTACAGCTTTGCTTGCATCGCTGATACATTGGCTTGTTTGAAAGAGACAAACTTGGCCTGCAGAAATTAGTACTGAGCTCAACTATCACTGTCTAGAAAAATCTTACATAGGGTATGATTTTCGGAGCTGAAGGTGACACCGAAGGAACTGGAGGTGTAGGGACAGGAGCGCCACTGTACCGAGCTGCACCCGTAAAAGGATCCATATAAGCCGTAGACGGGGCTGACACTGCTGAGGTAGTGGCAGCCTGATATCTTGATGCTCCTGATGGCAATCTAGTACATGTCGTACTACTAAACATCAATGCTTACCGGTATACGGGTCAACGTATTCATTGCTAGCGCCCAAATTGACTCCCGAGGTATTCTTTTCTATGAACTTGACAACTTCGTCGATGTAGTTCGTCGACAAATCATTCTGTTCCAGAAAGCGTTGAGCAGCCACATATGGATTCTCTGCAATGAAAACAAACATCAACTTATGTCCACAGCACGAGAGTATGAAATACTTGCCGGACACGTTGAATGGGAGTTTCAATGGAGGTGCGCCTTCCTGCACATCGACGTCAAACACGTAGTCATATTCCTTGCCATTAAAAAGCTGCTTCCTTCCAGAGCCGACGGCGTCCACAACATCGCCAATCTTCTGCCAGTTTGACGTTGCACTATCCCACTACACTAGCTTAGATGATCATCTCGCCGATTCATAAGTGCTCACCTGATGCGCCTCAACAAGGTCACCATTTTTTATCATTTTCACTTCTCCAGGTTTCTTACCTACGCAATTTTAATTCAACCCCACGAAATCCATGTGAGTAGTGACCGCCAACCTGGATGGAGCAATGCATCTGGACCAGGAAGATCACTTTTCTTGACATCGCCCACTTGCTGCGACGGAAGAGCCTGGCTTGCGATATGATCTTCGAGTGCCTTCAGCTCCACTGCGCTGGCCCAACGATCTTGAGATTCGCTAAACACTCGAACAATACCGTCGCTACAGCCACTGACAATATCTCCGTTGGGCATCGTAGATACAGCCCAAACAGATATCGCTGGATGAACAATCATTTGCACACATTCACCGTCTGATATTTGTGAGTGGATGCCATGGGGTTGGACGCAGTTCAATGACGCACCTCGCCACACCCTCACAGAGCGATCTTCGCCGCCCGATACTATTCCTCCATTCGGAAGAACGGACAGACTGTACACAAACGAGGTGTGTCCAGATAGCGTGTAAACCACATCACCCTGCATTGTCCACACCTTAATCTCACTAGTCCCAATCAACCACCCCATTTCGTCCAAAAATAGCGAGTAACTTACCTATCGTTGGAACATGAGGCAAAGCCTATGTCAGGTATTAGGGTCAAACCACGAACCGCGTCCTTATGCCCCTCATAAGTCCGCATCATCTTGTGTTGAACCCAGTACTTGATGGTTTTATCCGCCGAAGCTGATTGAAAAAGGATCCGTCACTGACCCATCAGACGGTGAATGGTCTCACGCACCGGTCAAAAATTG
The DNA here is from genome assembly GCF_016647625.1 of Suillus subalutaceus. Taxonomy (NCBI): domain Eukaryota; kingdom Fungi; phylum Basidiomycota; class Agaricomycetes; order Boletales; family Suillaceae; genus Suillus; species Suillus subalutaceus. Next base: position 152,215 of record NW_024540324.1, read on the forward strand.
TTCATCATCAATAGCAAGGACCCCCCAAACTGCTTGTTGATGCCCCTTTAAATCATACACTAGCTGGAATTGTTTCCAGACTTTGGCGGTTCTGTTGTATTCAATATTAGAACAGTACGCTTGCTGAGGAATGGAATATTCTTACTTGTCCCATGACCCAGAGATGATGGTGCCAGATTGGCTAACATTAAGAGCACAGACATTATCGGTGTGTCCCACCAGCGAATATTCGGGATCCTCTTTCTGTGCCGGACCCAAGGCAAAAATATTGACGACCGTATCCTGCCCCCCAACAACAGCGTATCCTACCTTGGGTCAATGCTACATGAGACGATGCTAACCACTGGCAAGCCTACCTTGCGGCGCTTCAGGCGACGGGGAAATATATTGTACAGCATTGACAAATTTTGACCCAGCCCGCAGAATAGATGAAGGAGTGAAGGGGACAGTTGGCGATGGTCGTTTCCAGGAGATCGCGGTGGAATCTCGCGATGCTGAAAGGATGATACTTTCTGTTGGGGAAGCTACTGCACGAACCTATGAAAGTAACAATCAGACGAATCCCTCCGCAAGAATTGCTGGATTGGAGGAACCTACATCTGACGAATGAGCTGAAAGTGTGGCTGATAGCTTGTAAGGCATCGGACGAGCTCCTTCACAGCCGCACAGAATCAAATAATGTAGGTGGTGGACGAGAGACCACAATTGAAGGATAAGATTACTCAAGGAAAAAGCGGGCAATCGCGTCAATGAAATAAAGGGTTAGAAATTCAGAACAGTCGAAATATAACCACGGTCACGGTATCGCATGCTGTACCAGGCTGTACCTGGTATTTCCTGATCTTCGTCGAATCATTCACATAAGCAATCAATTATAGCGAAACAGATTGGATTGTATACCCCATGTAGCTAAACCGAGCGCTGCGCACAGCGCTGATCAAAGGACCAGGCTAGACCATACTTGTGAACGTAAGAAACCATTGCCCACGGATGTCACATTTGCCAGCTTATAAAGTTCTAGACATGCATCGATAACTATAATGTGCACCACACTAACGAGCCCCACAGTCGTGAAATCGACAGCAGGGAGATACGGAGGTGTAAACTATGCCTTGCACCATTACTTCATCTCCTGCGAGGGCCTCCCGATGCAGACCGTCGACTGTAAACTTGGAGTAAGTACGACGAATTGCCAAATCGTGAGGGGATGAAAAGAGGGTGCTGACAGATTTCGTATTATTTATCACTTATCAAATTTAGGGCAGGCCTTATTGATTTATTCATACAGAACGCTGAGCCAAATATGAAATTAGACGTCTAGTATGTACATAGCTTGCGACTTGAGGCAAGGTGTGCACTTGTCGTGGTCTGACAAGTTCGTAGTAAAACCAAGTTGTTGAATTTATATCTTTAACCTACAAGAGGTGCAGCAGGATTCAAAGTTTCCCCGAGACGGTATTACCTCACCGAAAAACAAGATGGGCAACCGTGAGTTCAACGTAACAATAAACTAGGGTGTCGTGAACGAGATAGGAAGGGGAAGACCACACGCTGATACGACTTCGACCCGTTCACCGTGGTATGCGCGAATAGATCGAAGATCCAGGCAGAGGGCATAACCTGCGGCGTCTGGACTTCAAAGCTACCGCATATTTACCCTGAAACTATATCTGACTGACTTGGCATCAAAACTTGAAAGAAGAAGTTATACTTGCTTTGAACCCTCGAAGCTTAACTTTGTCGGACAGTGAGCACCGCTGAAATTCTGCGGCTGTCTGGACTTTCCGGGCGCCTTTGGCAACGGTCTGAAGGAGACACGACGGCACGGATGTGAAAATTACTGAAATCAAGCGGCACGAAATACGTTGCGCTGCTGTTAACAACTTGCAAAACTCGCACGGGGAACCAATGAACGCGGACAAATTTAATCGAATGATGCTACAATTCCCAGCGAGTGGAGGGAGTACACAGCAAGACTAGCTCCGAGAAACATGGAGCGGCACATCGACATATAATCAGTTCTTCCATGAATCGAGCACTGACCACAATACAGCGTTGCCAAACGTCTTCATGGAAAGTTTCAGTCGCAAAGATCAACGCCTGAGCCGATTGATATTTTGACCCGTTTCCCGCGGTGCACCAAATCCGTTGCAGCTTTGCGCTTTTCGGCTTGATGGGCAACTGCTAGCGTGAGGACATTCTGAGTCGCTTCTTGGGTTTGTGATTCGTCATCAGAAGAACCTGCCCGCGCCGTAACCTCAGGACGTAAGTTGGAATCTACAGTTTCAGCCGAACTATGTGTGGGTGTCAGCATATGATCAATTAGGTCTCATAGACAATGATGATCCTACGTCACTGAGGTTTGTCCTGCTTTGGATTTACATCGCGCCTAGTAGTGTTGACTTGCATTAGCAACGTAACATGAAAATATTTAAATATCTAACCGTATCAGATAGGCCCATGAGGCGATTCTCGACCTCGGTAAGTGGGTTGAAGTAATCAGCGTAGGCCTTGGATCGTTTCGCCTTGGAGAGGAAGACATATTTGGTTTTTTGAAGCTCCTTCTGCTTTTTGGTTTTCGCGCCTTTCTTGCCCTTTTTCGCGTGGGAGCGGGTAACACCAATGCCTAATTCATCAGAGACGATGCTTTCAACCGCAATAAAGCCTAGAAAGGCATTTGCGTTGAAAAAACCTGGCACATACTAATCATACGCCTACCTTCCTCTTCTAGTCTCGTCAGAAGCTGACCAACTAATGCAGTGTCGCACCCTTTGATAATACATGAAATTGGAACGAGGGACAAAATCAAAATTGAACTGACCTGTGTGCTCCCTGAATAGTAACGCCGAGGATGGCTGATACACTTCATAAATTTTGATAGCCCTCCTGAAAAAAGGTGAGTGATTTTGACCCGAGGAACAAGCCACCGCGTACCTGAAGAGGGCTAGGTCTTTGTATCGGGCGATCATATCAGCATGAATCTTCCCCGCGATAATGTCCCACTCGTGGGAGCCGCGGAGACGACAATCAAAGCACATAAATTGAGAAGGGAGACGCTTATCTCGTGCACCGTGATATCTAAGTCATATTTAACGAGATATCACGCAGTCAGAAAGGAGGTGATTGCGCACCCCATGCACCTAGCCAACCGGTCTGTGTCAGAGGGCTTCATTTGTACAGGATACGAAAATGCGTACCAGACGTGGAACCAACGGTTGCAACCGCCCTCACACAGTAGAGTAGCATCGTCAATCTTCCAAAAGGGTGAATTGACTTGTGTTTCTTTTCAATTCGCTGTGTACGCACCGATATCCCGCAGTCACAGTCAAGTTGGCCTTCATCTGTCAACCGCCCGGAGCCCTTGGAACGTTTGTTACGACGAGGGATCTGTGGACCAGTGATACCTGAATTGCAGGATGGTCCCGGCACCTCCAGGACCTGCGTCTCCATATCTGTAATAAATCAATCACTCGATGCAGTACGACACGCTAGATAGATGACATGCCCAACATCTCTGAATCGGGCGCAGTGGGCACACCATTCCCCATTCCAAGTAGATCCTGGAGGTACTGAGTATCAACCTCTTCAGTAGAGATAGCGGAGGCAGAGGCAACATCAGAAGCAGGCAAGGACAGAGCCTTATTCAATGAGGGAGCAGGTATCGGTGACCCCATGACAATCTCCTGAGTAGGCGGGATCTGCTGTGTTTCCTCGATGTCATGAGCGGCCTTTGTAATGTTCTAACGCGATGCATCAGTGAGGTAAGAGAAAGAACTGATGAGTGACAAACTAAGTCTCCGACACGTATCGGGGTCGACTCCGGCATACCATCATACTGGGCATGAGCGCGCGACGAAGTAACATTGACTTGAGAAAATGGTTGGACCCCTCCATCTTCGCTGCGTATACCGACGGGGGCCATGACTACGTCGCCACCGAACCTAGACAAAACAATGCCTTCGTCAATTACCATCTCGCCCTCAGCATCCTCGTCTTCATCTACGCTCCAGACGATGTTGCGCTCCAATGCATCTTTCTTCTGCAACTGTGCGTCCTCTACTCTAATTCTTGCCTCTTCAACTGGAGTCAACCTCGGGGCTGTGTGAGACGTGATACCCGCGAATGGCGCATTATTGTCTTCTGATATAGAAGGAAGATATGACGATACTGAAACTACTTTCATGTCGAGGCTGAATAAAGAAGATGTGTCCAAGTGAATGAACGGGAATTCTTGGTGCTTACCCATGCCATCCTGCGTTCACTTGGCCGATACTCGTTCGTTCAGGTACTTCACCAGTCCCATGGGTAGTAAAGAACCATCTGTTGGCTTCGGCATCTGCCGCCTGGAAATGAGGGGGCTGATAGTCATCAGGGGCATCTTCGTTGAAGAACAACTTGAAATTTCCGTAACGGTTTTCTGCGCGATAGAGTTACCGTCGAACTCGACAAAGGAAAGATATTTACACGCACTTGGAAGGTTTTCCATCTGATTGATAGTAGTTATAAGCGACTTGATCATTGCCTGAAACAAAGCGCTTGAGAATGACATGCTTTCAGTTAATTGAGGATTAGTGCACCTTAACACTCCTTTTAACCTCCCCAAGAGTCGGTATCTGTCCTTTCTTGAGGGCTTCAGAAACGGGATCTGGTCGCGCAAGAGACATCTTCGACAATTGATCTCCAAGAGTCATGATGGGTATGGCGGTGCGACTTCCAGGCAGCTTGTGGTACTTTGCGTCCCTCGTCCATTTAGTACAGTATATATATGAAAGCCTCGGGCACTCACGTGAAAATTGAAGGTGTAAGCCTCCACAATGCTGTGCGAGTAGCCTGTCAGGGAACCTAGCAATGATCGAAGGCTAAAATTGACAAACTTGTTAGGATCTTTACTGTCCTATACTGAACATCAGAAAAGAGAGACTCCAAGTACTCTAATCTCACCAAGTAAATGCCGAATATAACTTTCCGAAGGTATTGCTTGTCTATGGCCTCAAATATGCCGTTCTCCTGAGAAACATGGATATATGCGCGTCTATCATGGAGAATGGATGCATATATGCGCACCAGGTAGTCGATTATACGATCCCCTTCATTAGTAAAACCTCGGTTGAGGGTCATGATCGTGACACCACTGATTTTCAGTCCGGTAGTATCTGACGAGAAAGAGCCAGATGAAGAGGAGGCTCGTCCATTGTTTTGAGACGAAAGTCGATCTACGTTTAGTTTTGTTTGTGTTCATCGATCGCTGTCTGTAAACTATACTCACATTCGCCGAAGTTCTCGGCCGGTAGAAGACCCCTGAAATTGACAGGTGAGATGAGAATGGGAAGGCTATAGTAAGCACACCTCAAGTATGCTATACACCCCAGACCAGCTTTGAGCAAAGTCTGTACACACTCCAAACTTTGCTTGTTGCTTATCGTCTGAGGAACAATCAAGTCCAGGCTGGCGACAACTGGTGGAAAGTTAATACCTGAGTTTCTGTAGTCGCTATTGTGCGTTGCATCTGCATGGCTGTTAATGTGCGTCTGAATGTCTCAGAACTTTAAAAAAGAGTCGTTGGTTTTGACTTGGATGACAGGGGACGGAAGGAGATGAAGCAAAACGTTGGCAAGACGCGACGCGTATTTGTATCGCATGTGAGATAATCACGTGAGTCATAACATGAATTGAGAACACAGGGATCGATCCACTAGCTAGTGAAGTAGTAAGTTGTAACATTATAGACAATCTTGCGATTCAATGGTCGAGGACAATATGTCAGTTATTGAAGCTTTGAAGGGTAGGAAACTCTCGAGATCAGTGGTTTGAGTCGACAGCGTTACAAATGTTGTATCAAAGACAATGCTATCTATCACCCAGCCATCAGACTTGCAACATCGAAAAAACACATAGGACTTACGTTTGATACGAAGCTTTATAATATCATGGTTGTCCTGTGCCGATAAGGCTCGTAATTCGTGTGTCAAACCCCTCGCTGCGAATTGGCATCTCCGGAGTGTGAAATGGATTCTTCATGACAGCGTCTGCATAGGCCTCGTACACTTTCTGAAGAACCGAATCCGCTGTTGCCTCCGCCAAGGATGTGAGAAGAACGAATTTGGTTCCTGTGAAATACCAATGTAAGGGAACTAGCTGTGACGCGCGTCACTTCAGGCACCTGTCGCAGTCAACAAGATGGTCATCTTAAACGTCTCCCCTTCAATGACCTGTGCACCTGAGCTTGAACCAGTAGGGGATAAGCGGCTTGTAATGGCGTGAATACCATGCAGAGTGCCAGCGAGGACTAAGTACTCGTTTGATGTGAGCTGAGCGAGGCCATCTGAGAAGGACTCAGTCATGGACAAGGCTGAACTTTTCATTCTCAACAACCTGCGAAATTGCGCTGGTAGACCAAGCCACCAGCTTTGTTAATGACCTTTTACACCTTGCTTCAGCATTTGTTTGAATAATTACTTGACGAAAGGAAACTTACCCACAGGCTAAAGATTGCCATTGGCGTGAAGTAGACTCGGAGAAAGTATATAGCCAAAGCGATTTGTTCGTGTTCCACGGGCTACGCCGATCTATCCCAGTCGACACTGGCCCTGGATTCGTTTTGCTGGTAATCAATCTATCCAACCGTTCACCATCAGGCTCTCGCATTTTCCAGTCAATGAAACTTCGGCTACACTGCCAGTCTTCATTTCTGAGCCTGCTTCTATCGTTTGTATCGTGGTGCACACTAACGATACAAGGCTCGACGCTCGGGCAACGTGATTTCATCCAGTTGACCTCGGAACAAATTTTGGCTCTTGCAACCGCAACGGACCCAGTCGCAAATGTAGACACCAACAATCCCGCTTCTCATCTTTCGAAGATCCTCATACCGCGCGCTGGTATGTGTCTATTCTACTTCCCAAGTTAACTGAGACAAGTGTAACAGTGGGTAGTGACAACATAACCCTCGTTCGTGAATATATCGTGTCCACTTTGAAGGTTTTGGATTGGTACATTGAAGAAGACACCTTTACCGACAACACTCCCTATGGCCCCCGTTCTTTCACCAACATCATTGCGACGAAAGACCCAACCGCCTCGCGCCGTGTCATATTGTCTGCGCACTATGACAGTAAATTTTTCCCCAACTACCCATATAATCAGGTGTTTAGCAGAGTTTTCAATTATCCATCCGGGCAATTGTACACTAAGCCCATCAGTTTGTAGGTGCGACAGATTCCGCAGCACCATGCGCAATGATGCTCGACCTAGCAGAGACTTTGAACCCCCTTCTTGACCAACGTAAACAACGTCTCGAGGACGGATATGATGATGAAGATGAAGATGTGGCAGACACAACCCTCCAACTTGTGTTCTTTGACGGCGAGGAGGCCTTCAAAGATTGGACTGACACAGACTCTGTTTATGGGGCTAGGTCAGCCATTCTCTCGAGGAAAGCATACCAGCACTAAACCAATGGCGTACTTCTGTTTAGACATCTCGCAAGCAAATGGTCAACAACTTATATAGCACCTAATTCTAAACGACGGTTGCTTGGGCACGCAAGTTTGACGGAGTTATCGACTATAGAGCACATCATCCTCCTCGACCTTCTCGGCGCCCCAAACCCAACAATACGATCCTATTTCATCGACACAGCTTGGTTATTTGATGCCATGGTTTCTGCAGAAACTCGGCTCAAGGATGCTGGTGCTCTTGATGGAACTGAAACATCTACGAACTTTCGCAGTTTCTTCTTGCCTCGAACGGGTTCTGGGAGTCAATATAATTATGGGTACATCGGAGATGATCACGTACCCTTTCAACAGAAAGGTGTCAACATTCTTCATGTCATCGCATATCCATTCCCGCCTGTCTGGCACACTCTTCGCGTTCGTTATCATTTTCATGCGCCTGACATTTCTGTTGACCCCACATTCTCTAGGATGATGCATCAGCACTTGACGTATTAACTATGCGCCGATGGAACATGATACTACGTGTGTTCATGTCCGAATATCTGAATCTTCGGCCCGAGATATTACAACCATCCCCCACGCACGATCATCTACAACGTTCTGCCAGTGAATTGGTGAGATTCAATCTAAGTCATTGATGTCTCAAGCTCAGTAAATTATGGAGCCCAGTGACCTGGTTATAGAAATGGGTTGATGGACCAAGACAAGATAACTTGATTCATTGATGCAAGGCAATGACACAAACATGTGCGAATTGCGAAGAGGGAACACAAACTGAAAATGTAAGCGAAAAGCGTTGGATAACCATGTTCACAACGCAAGGACAAGTGCTTTGTAATATTTTACGAGTCCGGAGGCATCCATAGCGAGCTGCGGGTCGGTGGCGCGTTAAGTTTCGTTGTTGTTTGAAAGAATGCATCAGTCTCGGACCTTGTGTTTTTCTCGTGCATCATCAAGGCTTGTCTTTGCCTTCTCCATCAGCCTCTTTCGTGATTTACGCGTTTCCACGTCCGATGCATGGGCTGTGCACAAGATCATCCTGGGTATATGCGCTGTGAATACGCTAGGACTCACCTATGGCCTTCATCGTATCTACACGTTGTATGCGCTGGTGAACGACATCATCGAACAACGGAGAGTACGCTGCACATAACGCATAAATCTTCTCCTTGGAGATCAGTCAATGAGAGAGAATACTTCGGCCGTTCTCTATGAAACTTACTTCATCGGCCTGGAGTCGCGCTGACAAGTCAGAGCGATTTGTTTCGTGCTGCTCCTTTATACGGGCCAGGGTGGCCTGTGCCGAATTGCTTTCGAACGCAGAGGAGGTATTGTCTATCATGCAGAAGAATGCTGAGCAACTTACATATGGGCATCAACTTCCTCGACGAGTTTGGCGCTTTCTGTCCGAGTAGTCGCGAACGTGGTTCTCACCCTAGCTTCCAACGAATGAGGACTATTAACCTTCTTGTTATTTGGCAAAGTTGGCATCCTTCTTGGCAAAGTTCAGTAGATTGTCATAGCAAGCAGAAATGACGACCAACCAAATGCTAGTTGTCTACCGCGACCAAGCGGTCAAAGATTCAAGAGACACAATGGTACCTCAAGGCATACCCGTAAGTTATAGAGTTTATCCTTTCACTAATAATGGACGCGATAAGCGGGCTTGGTGCAAAAACAGTTACAACCTATGCATGGGCTTGTATCACGACAGACGGTTTAGTGCCAACGCAGTGAGTGTTCCATTATTAGGCCTTCTTACCGTTCACCGCTCTAGTATTTGGATACTGGGAGCTGGACAAAAAGTCGACGTCGACGATGATTAGCTGGTATAGTATAGTGGCAGTGAGTGAATAACTTGGGTGGTTTCTTGATCAGACTCGGACGCGTCTGTGGCAAAGATCATGTGACCTAATAACTCATCGGTGCCATCTTTCCTAGTACTCCTCTAAGTACGAACTGAGCCTATACATTGTACAATGATATCGATATCCTAAGCTGATGTTGAGGGCAGTTCCTGCAACTGCTCCAGGCAGTCCAGCACGATTCCCAACGCAACCAAACCAAAACTTTGCGCGCCATAACCCTCTTTTCCATTCTCGCGACTCTCTTTTCCATTCTCGTGACTCTCTTTGTACTTCTCGTGACTCAGCGCCCAAGCAGACCACCCGTTCTCTAAGCCATCCCGCACTTCGTCGAGCGACGCGTTCTTCATACTCTCCGGTAGCATTCTGTTTCGAATATCGTGAATGAGGACCGAAATGCATTCTCTCATTGCATATGTCCGATCATTTTTAAATCCTTTTTGAGAACACTTTGCAAGGATAGTTCCGACGACGATCTCCTCCTCGAGCAGGCGCGCACCGGGCACTCGTGAGAGTGTGTGACAGGTTGCAACGTAGATGAGTTCGTCCATGTATGCCGAGTATATACTATTCATTGAGACCTCGAGTGTCGAAGGTCTCTCACGACGCTTTAGCTGTCGTTCAACTAAAGGACGAAGTGTAACGGAGATAACATCACTCAGTGGCTTTTTTAGCTGCTGAGGAACGTAAGTGGGTATATCGTCGAGCTTGATGTTGCGATATAGGTGGCCCAAGGCCCGGTCGGACTCGTAATAATCTGTTGGTCGGGGAGATTCCACCTCTGCTGCATGCCAATCAGGTTTGTAGGGGATGAGGCTGCGAGGAATATCTTCGATGTTGACCTTCCATCCGTTCTTTGGATAGTCAACAGCTTGGCTATGAAGGGCAGCAAGCTTCAGGCATGCCTCGTTGAACGTTCCGTCCTGTAAATAATCTGAGTTCGAGCTCTGCACACCTTTGATGACACCACGTACGCTAGCTTGATCTGTGGTGAAACATAGTGAGTTGGGGTGTCTAATCCTTGTAGAATAAAAACTTGCCTGCAATAGTGATGTGCTTGTCGGACACCAGCCCCTGCAGTCCACTTGAGCTATCGAACAGCTTACGCTCACCCGGAATTGACGTACCACAACATCTGAGTTGATATATTCCACAACAAAATTACACACGTCATCAATTGTGCTGGGTCGTTCGATCGTGAAAGGTTTCCCCGAAGGATAAGACGCTGGATCATAATGATCTGGGAGGATCAAGGGTGGATGCTGTATAATCTCATAGAGATCGCTATAAATTATGAGTTTCAGATCAGGGCAGAGGTGGCATTTCTCCTTACCCGTCAAGATCGCCACCGCCGAGCGAGTTTGGCAAACAAGTTGCGCCTATGGTTGAGGATATAGGTAGACGGAAATTTTCAAACACGCGTGCACCTACCAGTGGATGAAAATACAACAACATTCTTCAGATGGCCAAAAAGGCAGAGTTTATCACTCGGAGGTTTTCCGATGGCATATGACTGCTGAACTAGACTCGAGTTAATTTGCTATCAGTGTAGCGCAGGCAGGTACTTACCGTCGCCTGGATGTATGACAGGACTCCTCGAGACCATACAAGGCCCATGAAGCCATATGGGCTCATTATCCCCTGGCTTGTGAACACACGCTGAGGGGGCAGGTAAACAAGTAGAGCGAGCTGTCAGAAATGAGTGGCATACCATATATCTTACCGGGAGGCAGCTTGAAGACGTTCGTGTGGCCTTTTTTCTCGTAGGCAGGCCCCTCATCCGTGACACCCATCAGCATGTAGCTGTTAGGAATTGGAATGCGTGCATCATGTTTGACTGCTCGCAGTACGTGGTTGATGGCACAGGCTCGTAATTGTGCCAGAAAGGGGGTGTCAATGTTCTGTTGAAGATGTGTAGGGCTCAACTCTAGACCGAGGGTGTTAAGTCTCCGTAACGTCGATGCCAGTCGGAAAGATTGAGACAATCCGTGGCTTTCCAAGAGCGCCGCAAAGAGATTGACTGAGTCGTGAGCTGTGCGTGCTTCCGCAACAACCTTTTGCTGCAGCTCCATAAAGGTATCTTTTGAGGCACCTCGGTCTTCTAGAACTGTGACCAAAGGTCTGTGCAAGTCGCTTGAGCATAAAACTGAAATTATAAGGAACTTGTAGATACCTGTTAAGATGAGGAGTGTTGGGTTTTACGACGGGACGAGCAATCTCTATCATAGCATATTCTTCTCCATGATCCTTGAACTTGTTCATACTTTCTCGCAGGCAAAGTTGGATTCCCTTGAGTTGCTTGTCAATAGCCACGACACCTTTGAAGCCAAGGAATCTGATTTGGTACTGTAGCTGTGCTTAGTACAGTACTTTCGAACGTGAAACCACTTACAGCCGAAGGTTTCACTGCATGCGCACCACCATCCCGCCGAGCATTGCAGAGAGTTTGCCAGATTAAATCACCAAGTTCATCACTGACGGTGCCGACACCGTCAGAAAACATAACACCGTTTTCGACGATATCAGGCATTTCCGACCACTGCGAGCGGTGGATCTTGACCGATGGATCTGTCGCCGTAAAGGCTTGCTGAAAGGCTATTTAGAGGATATATTGACGGAAACAGCTGACTCACAGCCATCCGGGCAGCATACTTCGAGGGGGAATGGATGCATCCGCCGAAGTCTCCTAAGCTACTTCTTATCGTGTGCGCGGTGACCAGTCCTTTGGTGTCGTGCTGGAAGGAGCTAACGAACCAAACAGCATGCTCCCTCAATGCAGAGGAAGAATATGCTAAGAAATCGAAATGTTTTCCCGCAAGCTCAAAACCATCCTTCAGCAAGCCTCCGACGCGGTGCCTGACGAAGCTCGCCCCATCTACTTCCCTATCCCAGCGATACTGGAGACGATCCTCGTCACGAAAGTCGACTCGAATGAAGTTGCCTTCATAGCCTTCGTACTCACGAATAACGCGATTCGATTGCAGTATGTTGGGCCCTTCGAGAATGAGCCGAGTCGGAGTGACTGTAACACGATGACAATAAAAGCGGCCAGCAGGCGCCTCGGGCCGGACATTCCCGAGCTTCTCCTGTACCACCAGCTCGAAGCACTTGTGAATTGTTTGGCCTGAAGGACGAGCCGCAGCTTTTTTCACAAAGTATCGCATGATGGCTGCAGCAAATGGCCGGTGACGCCGAATCAGCTCATCGATCCTAGGGCGCAAATCCTCGAGTTCCTTTGTATTTGCAACACCATTTCGGAGTAGGGCCTCGATCTGAAACGCTACAGGCCAGTTTGAGCTCAATGATATCAACCATCTTTGCACCAAAGCCAGTTTTTTGCTCGTGAAAAATCCCTGGCAGTTAGCTTCGATGCTGACTCCGGAGACCGGAGGACGAAGCTCTGCGATTTTACAGAACTGCTGGAACTTATCCAGATCTCCTCGTTCGGAGAGGATGATGCGTATGTGGTGAGCGTACGGAGCAATTTGCGCGTGACCTGGATGTATAGCACCAACACGTTCGCGATAATTCTTCTTATCAGAGTATGTTCCGGTAAGGGTTCTGTTAAAGTCCTCTCGTTCGACGATCGGTGGTGTGAACAAATCGAAGCATATGTCTGAAGGGATTTTACATTCATATCTTCAAGTTATGGGCGCCATACTTACATTGATTACCAAAGTCATAGCCCACAGCCATTTTGTTGATATTGGTGAAGGTAACGATAAGGCTGTATAACAATTCGCCTCGCGCCGGATCACCAACCTAGCCAAGCATAGGATCAATACGGGGTGTGGTTCCTATATTTGAAATGAAATATATGCCAAACCTTCGCACGGATTAGTTTGTGTTCGTATTCGAAGTTCAACCACCCAAGCCCGTCGAGAAGATTGGACTGCCATTCCACACTGAAGGCACGTGGGTCTGATGGGCTAGCACCTTGGGGGCGATAGAATGTGCCTATGAAATAAGTTCATATGATCCAAAGGCGACAGGCAAAAGGTGTATTATAACATACCGATTTGTAGTAAAGCGATTCGAAAATCAGAACTTAAGGCATCGATCTTCTCCTGCCGTTTCTGAGCGATATCAGGGTCCACATAGGGGGCCTTTGCGAGGGTGACTAGCATATTGTTTGGGATGTGCTTGGTTGTAGGGATGAATTTCAGACGCTTTTTGCCGACCTTGATGGTGACACCATCTTCGCCGTCAACAAGCCGACGGAATTTCAGCCCTACGTCCTTAGAGGGCAGCTGAAGTGACCCGAAGCCTTTGTTCCGAACGCCTCCGCACTCGTTCTTTTCGAGTGTGACTCTAAAGTTGATGAGACGCTGTTGCGCATCGGCATCCGACACAAATGGGCCGGGGCACGCATGCAGAACCTCTGCGATCTGTTTTGTGACCTCGTATTCAGTCACTCCAAAATCTACGTTTCGAATGATGAACTCCATGAAAACGATGAGGGCACACAAGAGGGAAGAAATGATAGATGGTCAACAGATAAGCTCAGCCACTGGAATGCCTGAACTGTTCGGTTGCTAAATATAGACCTCATTCTGGAACTTGCCGTTTAGCCCAACCGCACTCATCATCATCGTTTCTATTAAGCACTGCATTTCACAAGAACGATGGACTGGTACGTCACTCGACTTCCCGTTCGTGTTTCAGTTGACAATGGTATTTAGCCTGGAGTTAAACATCCGACAACGAATTTTATCGGACCTAGCTACCCTCCAAACGGAAACACAAGAGGATATCCTCACTATTGGTAACCTCTCCAACGCCCAGCCGGCACCCAATGGTGACTTCGAACCTCGTGCATTTATGGTACGTGCCCGCTCAATGTATGTAGGTTCACTTATTAGAAGGGCACAGTCCGAGGCTAGGGCTCACTGTAACATTGCTTTTGGTGAACTTGTCGTAAATTTTCCGGAGGAACATATCGCAAAGCACATTGATACCCTCATTCCCGTCCTAATGGATCTTCTACACGACGTGCCACGTATGGATTTTGACCGATGTCTCTCATGGGACGGTATGTCATTTCTCGCATGCTGTGGTCGGTCCCCTGACCGTTCATCAGAGTGGGCCCTCCCTGACCAGTTGGTCTTCTCTACCGTTTCCGCCCTTCTGCGTATCTGTGGTGCACACGCAGAATACGCAGACAGAGCTGTCACGTCCATTATCACTTTCGTCATCGACATCGTTGAAAACCTCAAGGAGTCTAGCTGTAAGGACTTCACTTGTCTTTCGCAAGCATTCTGACATTTCAGTAGCAATAGATGTGCTCACACACCTCACGCCTTCTGTTCACGGACTGTACCGTGCAATCACTTCTACTCTCTACCCATGGACCGCTTCTCAATGGCGCCGTCTTTCCGAGTCCCTCCAGTCCCTTGTCGCAACTCCCGTTCTTGAGCGAATCAATCGTCTCCTACTTGACATAAATCAGGAAGCCGAAGCTACCTCCATCGCCTTCTGCCACACCTTCATCTCTCGATACATCGCATTTGGACGCCCACTGAGCGGGTACTTTACTGTTTGCTGTGTCATGGAGATGGAATGGACTGTGCTCGCACAAGCCCTCGCGAGTGCTCCTCTCGTGCACAAAGGCCAAGTGCGCGAAGCGGCTGCAGCGAATAAAGCGTGGGTGAACCTCATGAAATGTCCTGCGAAGGATTTGGGATTGGAGAATGATGAGGAGACGGAGAAAGCTCTTAGGAATGTCATCAGAGATGCACTGCAGTGCTTTAGTGATTTACTGGAGCAGATTGAGGGTATGGAAACCGAGCCTCCCGTCGATACTTATGCATGGGAGACCATGTCCGAGAGCTTGGTACGTTTTTCTTGTATGTCAATTGACCAAGTGTTATCTGACCTGTCATTCTTGAATAGAAACTAGCATCTGTCTGCTCTGTTGCGCTTCGAGAGCTAGATGAAAATCTTCACACTCGCCTGACGCAGCTATTAAGTGACAGTGCACCCATCCTGGATAATCTTGTCCAGGAATCGGCGCTCAAGGCTACGACGGTGCTTGTGCGAAGGTTAGTCAGGCTATGAAACGCGCAGCACTTCCTTGACTCATCTTTTACAGCTTCCCGAAGATCGCTCCGTCCTTTGCCATCCATCTCCGCCGCTTCGTCACATCTCCTCTTTCGATATTCGAGTTCGCATTTAACACCGAGAAGCGTGCACCCCCACCTCTGACAGCGGCTGCCAAGTGCCTTGCGCTTTGCATCAAGGTATGTCTTTCCTCACCCGGTTTTTCCAATACACCCTAAGCTTTTCCAGCTGTCACCTGGTGACGACTCCATCATGTCCAACATGTACTCTCTCCTCAATTACATCGCTGCAACCTCCAAAGAAATAACCGAATCATCCTCTTCCAACCAACTCCTTTCCAACCCCCTTTACGCCTCCTCGATCGCCTCTCCCAACGATAATGTGACCTTCCAAAGCGACGAAACAGGACTACATGGTCGCTCAGACGAAGAGAAGCGGCTCATCGGGATCACGACCATCTCCGTTGTCACACGCCTTGCACTCGAGTTCCATACTGCGGGCCAGGAGGAAGTCACAAAGCTCACGATCTCGATGTTGTTGCAGCGCTTACGGACTTTGGAGCCGACTCTCGAGGCTGCGATCGCGTATAACCTTGTGGATCTTGCGCTCGTAGCTCCCGAAGAGTCGTTTATAGACGTTGCGCATGCATTTTCGTTAATCAATCGCGCCACGAACCTGGAGGACCCGAGATTCTCTAATAACATGGTATGTATGGAATTATAAGTCAATGGTGCGCGTGCTGATGAATAGCAGGTGTTGGCCGCCCAGACGAGGCTTGCACGGGAACTGGACCAAAGACCAGATTTGTATGACGTATACTTGGTTGAGCTGCTCACTCTCTTCGGAGACAAAGGTGTTGCTATCCAGAACGTGGCGACGTCTGACCGACATGTCAAGGTGAGTTTGCTCATATTTTGCAATATTGCGCTGAACATTCGATTCAGACAGAAGAGATGATCGAGCAGCTGGCCTCTTTGTTGTTGCCGATCGAAGCGCTTCTTACCCATCCAGATTACTCTCCACACCTGGCCGCTTCGCAAGAGCTTACGGGCCTCTTCCGGAACATGTGGTTCCTCTGCGTCCTCTTCCACTTCACATCTGGCGAGGAGAAGGGCGCAATGACGTGGCTCATGCCTGCGCTGGCGAAAATCGCAACGAAGACGCCAGCTCTGGTGCTCGAGAATGCTCATGATGCAGCGAGCGAAATCGAGTATAGCACTGTCATCCGGCATGAATATGCACATTCTGTCAGTGCTGCGTTGTTTGGAAAGGGACGATACTTGATGATTTTAACAGGTTATCTCGAAGCACCGGTCGTTCCTTACGCGCCATATTCCACATCGCACAAGCGAGATACGCTCTTTGTCCCCGGGACAGGTGATCTTCTTGTTGATGATGCAAGACGTCGAGAGTATGCGATCTGCTGCTGGTCTCCCGTATTCCCTAGTGTCATACTTCACGAATGGCAGCCTGAATCGACAGAGCTATCTTATTGTATGCATGGAATCTATAGCTGACAAGGTAATGTTCGTCTTCAGATATGATGCGCTGAGCTAAATTGTCAACAGGTTATGCGTGGATGCATGGGAGAGATGAATTCCCAAGCTGTGGAACAGGCACTACCGGCCCATCTATCAGAGGAACTTCGCAAACTGCTTGTAGCCAGCACTCATCGCATATCTCGTGCTCGGGATGTCGCTGCAAAATACCTATTCAACCTGATCACGTCGTTTCCTTCTCTCATGTGCGACCCGCCACTGGTGTATGCAATCCTTGAGTGCCTTACTCTTCTCCGTCATGCATGCGAGAATGAGTTTACGGACGAGGGTAACAGAAACATGATTCTATTAAGCGAATAGCTGACGTTTAATTCAATTGCAGTACAACCCAGTGTACGAATTCCACTCTGAGTGCACCGGCATCACGTTGCAGCTCACGGACGACTATAAAGTACGAAATGATATCCTTGGACAGCTGCAGCGCAATGCCAACACGTGGTTTGAACTCGCACTCAGCCGGGCTCCCATTAAGCTCCAGTCGACGCTTCAGGTTCGTTTTGTTATTGTCATTTGCAGCTCTTTTCCTTCATGTCCTCTGTACAGAAATATCTCACAGCTACGCAACCACTGATTGGTGCGGACGCTACTGAGTTAGGAGCTTCTGTTGCCGAAATGTTTGCTAAGGCACTTGGTCCTGTGCACCGACAACTTTGTAGGTGCTCGGTTTTAATTAACGTACAAGTATTCTGATCATTTTACATTGTAGCTTCTCTGTGTAGCCTGTCAAACTGGAAGTCTGATCGTGCACGCGCTCTTGCCAGCCAATTTGCGAACAAATGTTATTTTTCAGGGGAGGTTGCTGGTTTGCGACTTGCGGCTCGCAAAAGTAAGTTGGTCTATCTGATAGATGGCCGGGTGCCTTAACGTTTGCAAGATCAAGATTCGCTGGATAAAGTAGCTCCTCAGATGCAATGCACTGGCGTCCAGCCTTTCAAGGACAAGATGGCCGATACGATGAATGACATTCGGAATAAACGTAGCTCTTTAACCGTTCAAGATCTGCAGCGTCTATTATTCCGTTGTGCAGCGATTCTTATATCGTTGGAGAAGGTCAGACCAAGCTTTATATGTTTCTGGCATCCGTTCTGACAATTTCTAGTGCGATTACACCTTGGTACATTTTCTGGTAGCTCTACCGTTTGAGGTGTTCACCCCCTCTGCGGTCGCTGCGGGTATTGAAACGTGGACGTGGGTCATCGCGGAGCGCCCTAACATGGAAGTGGTCATCATGTGCGAAGTGCTCACGTCTTGGTTCGGGACTGTGAAGGAGCGGAAGGGCGTGTTCTCGGCCTCATCAAAGTTTGTCAAATTTTTGGCATTTTAAATTCCCGTGTGATTGACAACCCACAGCTGTGATGATCCTTTCTACCATCCCATCAATTACAGTCCAACTGACAAGGACGAAATCGATCGAGCAACGACTCATGCTCGTCGGCTGCTCTTGCCGCATACCTTAGTTCTACAGATGTTATTCAGTCGATTGCAAGCAGCTAGATATTGTCGCTCGACTGTGATGTTCCTCATCCAGAGACTTGTTTTGCGATCTGCGCAAGCGCACAAGTTGTTTAGGTACGTTCATCAGGTCAACTGTTCGAAGCTATATTAACAATTTGTCCAGTACTCATCCGCTAGCTCGAGAGCTACGCTACACGTTCCTTCTTTTTGGACTGGAGACGTTGAAGAGCTCACATCTAGATGCTGTCTGCGAGTGTATGTTGCGCGAAAGTCTGTATCGCACGGCATATTCGTGGTTTGCTGTTCGGCCGCAGTTAGTATATTTCCTAGATATCAGTGTTTGTGCGAACGCTTATACTGTCCAGGTGGTCTTTTGGAGCCAATCGAGTGCAGGTTGACGCTGATATCAAAGTCATGTCCGAATTTCTTGTGCATCTCCAGGGTGACTCGATCAAGAATATGACATCTCTGTCGAGCCTTGCTCCTCATCAGTCTGCGTCAAAGACGTCTCGTGAGCGCAGCCAACGTTCTTTTCTTCGCGTTGAACTAATCGGTTGTAGTTTATGCCGCGCGCCTCAAGAATATCAACCAGCCACTCCGTCTTCTGATAGAGAATGAGATATTCAGACTTACGGTCTGGGCTAATCCTAGCAACGAAGCGAAACGAGGCAGTGACCTTCATGGCTTGCTCGAGCGCAATATGCTTGAGGTAAGCACCTTGATGGTTTTGCGAATGTCGTTTCATGTATTTCAATAGTCGACTTGGCCTGGCATAGTCCGAACAGTGTGGGAGGTAGACCCAGCCATAGCGGTCTATTTGACCGAACGTTTCAAAAGCCCAGCAGCTCACGCTGAGGTGCAGAATCTGGTTCGGTCCAACGCTAGCCTGGTAGTCAATACTCCAGAAGCTCTACGATTTTTGATTGGGGATTCATTCCGAGGTGGACAGAGACGAGAGCTGAAGGTGATTTCTTTTCTGCGATATTGTGACTCGACAGCTTACGTTTTTGTCAGTACATTATCGCGTGGGCGCCTGTCACTCCCGTGATCGCTGTTACTTTCTTCGAGCGACGACACGGCAACGATCCGCTCTTGCTACAATACGCCCATCGAGTCCTGAAGCAACATCCTGTTGACCTAACATTCTTTTTTGTTCCTCAAGTCGTCCAGGCCCTTCGGATTGATGACCTTGGTGTGTATTTGTAGCCTTCTGCTGTTATGGTTTCTGAATGTATGCTTTAGGATATATCGCGCAGTTCATCTTCGAAACCGCAAAGGTGTCTCAACTCTTTTGCCACCAGATCATATGGAACATGAAGGCCAATTGCTACAAGGATGATGCTGCCGAGATCGTGAGTTCGATGAATGTTTTTGTCTCTGCTCCACTGACACGAGAGTAGGAAGATCCTCTGAAACCCGCGCTAGATCGGATGACTGATATGGTGGTGGACTCGTTGTCTGGTGATGCCCGTGCCTTTTACGATCGGGAATTCGGATTCTTCAACAAGGTAACCTCGATCTCTGGGAAACTGAAGCCCTTCATCAAAAAGTCGAAACCTGAGAAAAAGGCGAGACCTTCAAGGATTGTCCTAGGATATGATTTAACGTGTCTTTACAGGCAAAGATTGATGAAGAGATGGCCAAGATAGTTGTTGATATTGGTGTCTACCTTCCCAGTAACCCAGAGGGTAGTGTTATTGACATTGATAAGAAGTCCGGTCGACCACTTCAAAGTCACGCTAAGGTGTGTAGATCATTCTTTCGCGTATTTTTTGCTCAATACAATTTCACCGAAGGCACCGTTCATGGCTACTTTTAAAGTGAGGAAGGAGCGCATCACCATTGATTCCAACCCAGAGTCTCTTTTGGACGGTGCACTTGAGAAACGCGAGGAGTATGACGTTTGGCAACAGGCTATCTTCAAAGTTGGCGACGACTGTCGACAAGACGTGTTGGCCTTACAGATAATCGCGATGTTCAAAAACATCTTTACCAGCATCGGTTTGACCCTCTATCTCTTCCCATACAGGGTTACCGCAACTGCCGCTGGAGTGAGTACTTTTTCATTTTCATTCACACTGGGCCACGCTCACGCATATCATAGTGTGGTGTCATTGATGTGGTGCCAAATGCAACATCTCGAGATGAGATGGGAAGAGCCACAGTCAACGACCTTCTTGACTTTTTTATTTCAAAATACGGAGGAGAAGAGACCGTTGCATTCCAGCGTGCTCGCCTCAATTTCATCCAGTCTATGGCTGGATATTCCGTTGCTTGCTATATCCTGCAAATCAAGGACCGTCACAATGGGAATATCATGATTGATGGCGACGGGCATATCGTACATATCGGTAGGTTTTACCTGTCTAAGAGTACGGCAAGCGGCATTGAACTTGATCCCAGACTTTGGATTCCTATTCGATATAGATGAGTTCTTCATTTTCATGACTGCTGATATACTTACTGACTTCGTTCTTGTTGTCTATCTACGTCCTGGAGTAAGTCCTTATCATTATACCATGAGCAGTTCTCTGAATATACTTCGCAGGGAGTCAAGTTTGAACCTAGCTCCTTCAAGTTAACCCATGAGATGGTAGTTCTAATGGGTGGCAGAAATTCTCAAGGCTACGAACTGTTTCAACATCTGACGGTGAAGGCTTTTCTCGCTATCCGACCTCATGCAGATCAGCTCGTCAGCACAGTCCAGCTCATGCTGGGAACTGGTCTCCCGTCCTTCAAAGGCGAATCGACTATCAAGCGCCTCAAAGATAGGTTTGCGCTTGGGTTGAATGAGCGTCAAGCTGCCGAATGGATGATGGGTATAATCCGCAATGCTCATGAAAATGTGAGGAGCACAGCCTACGATGAGTTCCAACGGGTGCGTGATTCTTGCTTGCGATCATTAAACATTCTCATATAATTTTAACAGATACAAAATGGTGAGTCGGATGTATACTCAATGCGATCCCTTTGGGGCCTGAGGCGTTTACAGGCATACCGTACAAGTAGTAAATACTACTCAAGGTCAATGGATAGTATCGAATTCAGATATAGGAATGTATGAACTACATTTTAAGGCCTGGGTGCATATTTTCTCAACAAGCATGCATCACAATGTAAGAATGCAGGCTTGCTATGATGGCGCAGACACGGCAAAGCGGTGGAGGCACTATGGCCGAGTGGTTAAGGCGAGAGATTCGAATGTGTGATATCTCTTACGGTTCCCGTGCGCAGGTTCAAATCCTGCTGGTGTCGTTTTTGGACGCATCGCATGATATGATTGCCCATAACAGATGGTACGTCTTCTGAGAGGCTTAGTAAAGGAGTATAAAGAGTGGCACGACTGATCACCATGTTTGGAATCAACGCACTACCGAAGGAACAAGGGTCTGCCGGACATACCAGCCCGGGAACAAGCTTAGCGCAGTCTTCGACTGACTTCCAATCAAAGTCTCACGTTTTCGAAGTGAAACGAATTTACCTCGAAATCACTTCACTTCGGCGGCAATACTAGCTTGAATGATGAGATTAGTAGTCTGGCCAATCGATAATGGGCGCTTCCAAACGCATGTTCATCATCTATTTAAATAATCCTCATTGCAAACATGCAGCAGGCGCCTGTCTATCTTTCGCTACCACCCACCACGCTCCTCGTTCCATTTGCACCAAGAAACCTCTTAACACCCACATTCAGCTATCCATCCCACTTACTCGATGAATGAAAACATCCTCCTCGGAAAAAGCGCTGGGCGTGGTTGAAGCCAAGTCGTTCAGACCCTCATTTGGTAGAGGAAAGAGGCAGGAAGGCAACCAGTCAAGATGTGTGGACTTCCGTCTTCATAACTATGTATTTTTTCTAATGATTACAGCCAGTCCTCTCTCTTGCCTTCAAGGAATGGGTCCCGTGGGGGGTTGGTTCCCAAGTTATTCAGCAAGGTGACCAAGCGCTTCGCTCGAAGCGCTCGACAGTCTCCCAACCCTGCACCCATGGCTGCAAGTTCCAGCCTGCAGGACATCCAACCCGTTCAGTCAATCAAGGTATGTGCAATCTCAACTCTGAGTGTGCCCCGTGTGCCATGATTGCTACTAATCGCTTTTGCAGGATTCTCAGCGCTTCCACTCACGAACCGAATCTTGAGCAGTCCTTCCAATCCAGGGATTGCAGAAGTCAGTTCCACCAACAAAGTTCGAAATATTCTCATCCGTCTCTTTTGACAATGTGCTGACCTCTATACTCAGGCCGGTCATCTCGACCCGAAGGTTGTAAACGAAAAAATCGCCAATGCTACCAAAGGTCTCACAGGCATCAGCCACGTCCCAACAATTGCCCAAGATACTTCTTCGGCGGTCAACAACCTACAATCTGTTTCTGATCCAATGAACACATTCTCCACGCTTCTTGGACCTTTGAAGATGTTCAACTCTGTTGCCAACGAAATCGCAAATGTATGGCCATATATCTCTTTTCTGTATGTGACTAATATTCATGCGCAGGTCCATCCCTACGCAAAGGTGGCATTGAGTATATTCACTTGCGCATCCAAGGTAGGCTTCTTTCTCAATCATCGCCGTCCCAAATCGACGAAGTTTCGGTAATAGATGATTATTGATCAGGCAGACCGAGACATCGTTGTTTCCAGTCTGCTGTCAAAGATCTCCGATGTCTATACCTTCATCACGGAAAAGAAGGAGTTGGCCAAAATTGAATCCATGCTCGCAATATATGGGAAGATAGCGCAGCAGACACTGGAGTGTGCTGATTTTATCAGCCATTACTCTGAGACGAAGAGCGCCTGTGAGTTGATCCTACTGCTTCGTCCCCTGAGACTCAATGTTACCTGTTTGTATAGGGTTAAGACTTGGCAAGCACGTTTTCGACGAAACGGACGCTACAATCCAGAGCTACAACAATGCTCTCGATGGTCTCATGCAGCAATTCCGAGACCGAGCGGCTCGTGACACCGTTGTGGTCGTTCACCATATGGGTAAGAGACGCTTTCAGTTCTCTTTCAGCCTTATCTGACATTCCACAACCCTTGGCATAGCTGAGAGTCTGGACCTCTTCAGCATGGAGTGCGCAACAGGTGCCGGATTGAATACGTCCAAATGTTGTTTGCCAAATACTCGGCAAGACCTTCTGAAGGATATTCAGGATTGGGTCAGCAGCACCGAGGAGGGCACTCCACGTGTCTTATGGTTGTCTGGCACAGCAGGCAAGGGTAAATCGGCTGTTGCCCATACAATAGCCAACTGGTACATCAAACATGGTGGTCTTGGCTCATGCTTCTGCTTCGATCGTACAAGGCAAGCGGATCGCCGTCAGGACAAAATATTCACGACCATAGCAAGCGAATTGGCGGACTACAACCCTATCATGCGGCGAGCCTTAGCGCAAGCAGTTCGCGATCACAACGGACTCAAGCGCACTCCGGATATCACAGAACAATGGCGGGAACTGATCGTCGGACCGACAAGCATAGCCTCAAAAGCCATCGCTGCTACCCGTCCTGATTGTCATCGAGGCATTGGATGAGAGTGGCGAAGCTGATTCCCGGGAACAGATTCTTCGTCTGCTCGCTGGCAAACTGAACACATCCACCTCACAATTATCCGACCTCCCACCCAACTTCCGCATTCTCGTCACTTCCCGTCCCCTCGAAGACATTCACAACACTCTGCATGCCACGCCACACGTTCGCCATATTTCCCTGGATGACGTCTCATCTACGTCTACAGAACTCGACATTCAGCGATATATCTCCCATAAGCTGGAAGACCTGCGTTACGTCTTCAACGATGCGCACTTCAAGGCACTCGCTCTAAAATCTGACGGCCTGTTTGAGTGGGCTCGTCTTACCTGCGAGTATATCAAAGGCACTAACAGAGTCGGCATGGATCCAAAGGGTCGGTTTGACGCTGTGGTTGCTGGAATATCTGCAAAAGGAACACGTCTGTTGGATGATATGTATAAACGCGTTTTGGAAGACATCATGCCAGAGGACGAGCGCGAGGAAGGGATTCCCATATTTTGCTCTGTGATGGGGCAAATTCTTGTATCATTGGAACCACTTCCCATGTCTGCATTGACCACTATGCGACTGCGTTTTTTCGGAAGGACTTGCGATTACAAAATGGACCGGGTCATCGGGCCACTGGGGTCGCTTTTGACCGGCACCTCGGATTCTCATACTCCCATACGTCCCCTCCATGCATCTTTCTACGACTTTCTCACAGACGAATCGCGCAGTCATGACTTCTTCGTTGATGCTTCATTAGTACAGAATGATCTCGCCTTTGCCTCACTTCGGGTCATGGAGCACGGACTTCGCTTCAACATCTGCTCCTTAGAGAATTCTTACTTGCCCAACTCTTCTGTCCCTGAATTGGAGAAAACGAGTGAAGGACTCTATTTCGACTGAACTATCATACTCATGTCGATTCTGGGGCACACATGTGGCAGCCATGTCCCTTCGAATCATCGCTCGCTAAGGAAGTAGAAGCTTTTTTCGATGGGGAGCGCCTTCTTTGGTGGTTGGAAGCACTGGCTCTGATGAAAAGCCTCGGTGGCTCGGTAGTAACCCTCTTATCTATTGTAAATTGGTTTTCGGTGCGTAGCTCAAGCTCATTCTTTGGTCCAACGAATTCTTACGAGTAGGTGGGGTGGTCATAGGGTCATGCCGAGTTCACGCATGTTAGTGACGCTACCAGGGATACCCTGCGTTTCGTCCGAACTTTCGCCAGCACCATTCTACGCAGCACTCCCCATCTATACTTGTCCGCTCTTCCGTTCGCTCCAACGCAGTCGAGCATGTTTCGCAAGTTCGCCTCAAAGTTTCCTTGCACCCCTCGCATTGTTGCTGGCCATGTCGAAAATTGGCCTCAGATGGAAAAGATAATCCACACGAATGGCGCAGTTTGGTCGGTTGCAATGTCGCCAGATAGAAAACGCGTCGCGTGTGGTTTATACGATGGAACTATCCAGGTGTGGGATACGGAGACTGGCGAGGCACTGTGTGCCCCTCTTCAAGGCCATACTCAATCTGTTACGTCCGTCGCATTCTCGCCGAATGGACATCGCATAGTTTCATGTTCATATGACAAGACAGTCCGGGTGTGGGATGCAAAGGACTGGCGAGGCATTAGGATCCCCTCTCCAAGGCCACGATGGCTGATGTTAGGTCTGTCGCAGTTTCACCGGATGGAAAACGCATCGTGTCTGGATCGGACGACAAGACAATCCGGGTGTGGGACATGGAGACTGGCGAGGCATTTGGTGCCCCACTCCAAGGGCACACGGACAAGGTTTGGTCTGTTACAATCTCACCGGACGGGAAACGCATCGTGTCTGGTTCGCAAGACAACACGATTCGGGTGTGGGATATGGAGACCGGCGAGGCATTGGGCGCCCCTCTCCAAGGTCACACCAGCTGTGTTAATTCTGTCGCAATCTCGCAGGATGGGAAATGCATAGTCTCTGGTTCAGATGACAAGACGATCCGGATGTGGGATATGGAGAGTGGCGAGGCATTGGGTGCCCCTCTCCAAGGTCACACTCACTATGTAATGTCGGTTGCAATCTTGTCGGATGGAAACCGCATCGTGTCTGGTTCATCTGACCAGACGATCCGAGTGTGGGATGCGAAGACTGGCGTAGCATTAGGATCCCCTCTTCAAGGCCACACCAACGATGTTTTGTCTGTCGCAATCTCGTCGGATGGAAGTCGCATAGTCTCTGGTTCAAGTGACAAGACGATTCGGGTGTGGGATGCCGACACCATTACGGGCAAGGCGTCGGTTGCCGCCCTCCAAAGCCACACTGCCTCCGTCAACTCTGTTGCAATCTCGCCAGATGGACATCGCATCGTGTCCGGTTCAGGTGACAGAGACAGTTCGGGTGTGGGATATAGAGACTGGCAAGCATTACTTGCCCCTCTCCAAGGGCACACGAGCTCTGTTCTGTCAGTCGCAATCTCGCCGGACGGGAAGGACATTGTGTCTGGTTCAGCGGACAAGAGCATCCGCATGTGGAGTGCGGAAAATGGGGAGGCATCGGGTGTTAGTCTCCAAGGTCACGCTGACTATGTTCGGTCTGTCGCAATCTCACCGGACAGAAACTGTATCGTGTCTGGTTCAGACGACAAGACGATCCGGGTGTGGGCTATCAAGACTGGCGAGGCACGTCCTCTCAGTGGGCACTTTGGCTGGGTTCGGTCTGTCGCAATTTCATCGGACGGAAATCGCATAGTGTCTGGTTCACACGACAGGACAATTCAGGTGTGGGGTATAGGGACTGGCAAGGCATTGAGTGACCCTCTAACAGGCCACACTGATTGGGTCCGCTCCGTTGCAATCTCGCCGGACGTATGCTGCATCGTATCCGGCTCACTAGACACGAGTATCCGTGTGTGGGATATGGGGACTGGCGAGCCATTGGGCGTCCCTCTCCAAGGCCACACTAAACAGGTTAACACGGTTGCGATTTCCTCAGATGGTAATCGCATCGTGTCTGGCTCGAATGACCAGACCGTCCGGGTGTGGGACATGAAGACTGGCGAGGGAGTAGGTGCCCCCTTCCGAGGGCATACCAGAGGTGTTCTGTCTGTCGCAATCTCGCCTGATGGCAGACGCATCGTGTCTGGCTCAGCAGACAAGACCATCCGGGTGTGGGATGTAGAATTTCTTAACCGGCACCAACCATTCGAACTAGCTACCATATGCTTTTCATCCGACCTCACTCATGCCCTTCATTCCTCCTCTTCCTTTCTCCAAGATCCTAAAACCCCAGCCTCTCCTATCCTGAACGAGGAGGGATGGGTTGTAGGTCCTGAAGGACGGCTTCTCCTCTGGATCCCGCTCAATTTCCACCCAGTGGTGTATGCCCCAGGCAACACGCTGGTGATACCCAACAATGCCCTGCAGCTGGACTTGAGTTGTGTTGCACACGGCGCATCATGGCACAAGTGTCGAACACAGTAGTAGGATGTTTTGCCTTCGTGGTAGCATCTAGTCAGTCGGACTCTGGGCAATGTACTATGTTAATCGACTGAAGATCTGTGCGTATTCTACAGATTTCATACAATACATATTTACCTTCTTGCATTTCATGTGCTCTGTTCTGCTACTTAATGGGCTCGTTTTCGCGAAACAGTTTAGGGCTGCACAAAGATTTCATTCACTACATTTACATACTGTCCTCTCATCGCTACTATACTCGCTAGAATTGTTTCCCAGTTTACTTCCTGCAAGATGACGTGCGCAAGTCAGAACCCACTGTGAACTCGAACCAACTCCTCGACAAGGATCACTTGGCCTCACCCAGCTTCATGCTCTCTCCTCGTCAGGCATCGTTGCCTCCTTTCTAAACAGGTAGCTCGCTGCAGTTGACTTCTTCGTCCCTCGAAGTCGTGCCAAACAACATGGTCTGTGACGCTGTTCAACTACCCGAACAACTCTCAACGAAGACTAATCACGGGCAGCTCAAGTGTAAGCAGCTGCTCGTCCACAATCAGTCTCTCCCGAGCATCTTTCGACGCGCATTCGCCAGGAGAAACGACAGAAGGATAGGTAGGCAATGGTGGTCAGAGGAGGTGAGGCCGTGCGTGGAAGTTGGCGTTGGAGAGGGATGGTCTGGGGCGTCGACCAGTGCTTAGAGGTTCGTCCCTGTAATGTCATATGTTAAGACTGGGTATAGGGCCGCTAGATGAGACCAATCACCGTCGCACATACCTTTGAAATAAACAGGCTGTTCATCATGATGCTTAGCGATGCTTGCTTCAGAAGGATTTGGGTTTGCACAAGGTTAGCGGAGTAGCATCGCGTTGCGATCAAGTTGGCTTCATAAGTCACCGGGGCCACAGTGGGATAGCAGGGTGGATGGCATATTCGATTGATGCCAGGGCATGCGGTTACAGCGCATATAGACCGTAAAATTTTAAAAGGAAAACCGCAATGGGAGCGACTCTTCTTCGTTCCTATAATGCAAACTATACACGTCACTGGGATTTTATGGTCAGCCTCCATGAACTTTAACTGGGAGAAATAGTGAAAGACCACTTACATAGTGCATTGTACTACTGCACAACGGCACTGCGAGATCATTTGTTATGTGGAGGAGTTGCCAAGCCGTTCACTGGGGAACTCATCCCGAAGATTCTCGTGTCCTCGTTTCTATCAGTACTGAATAGAGAACGCCGTCTTCGGATGGAAGAGAGGGAAATGAACTCCTGCTAGTAGTTGTTGAGCCGCACACCCGCGAGGCAGGAGTAGTTCGCCTTGTGCGCAATGTTCAGATGCCTCTCGGGCCAGAAGGAAGGTGGTCCTGGTTGGAAGATGAAGCTGAAGCTAGAAAAGGTCAGAATCGATCAGTTGAGAGTATAATCAGACTTACACGAAGTGGTGGCGCTAAGAACACAAAGAGCACCCGATGGTATTGGCTAGGGCGTTGTTGCTGATGTCCGAATTTGCATTTTTCGGGATGAAGGACAATCGACGATCCTCGGATGATGATGCAGGAAAGAAGACCATATAAGTGACGTTCAGATGGGAGGGAGGCTTGGTGCACGTCGAGGTGAGTGGGAGCAAGCCTGTGATTGACTGAGGACACGTCAGCTGTAAAAAATGGAAGAGGGAAACATACGCGTTTTGAGAGCACAATGAACTAAATGCGAACGCGAAAAAGATGAATGAAGGGATGCAGCAATATATTAGGTCTCATGTAGCTAGAGGGGGATTCAGGACCACAGCTGGTGCCAACACGATAAACATCTATATCGCACTCATCGATGGTATCTGGGACGCTTCTAATTGAACTGTTAGAGGTGAGTCACTGCGAGAACTTTGACATTTCATATCAAGAGAGTGAGTCTATTATTAGACTCACGCTGGGCTATATTTGGCCTGGAGTTGCGTTCAGCGCAGCTGATATCCGAGGCCATCGAACGGACTGACTCCTCCCGTGTTCGCGCGCTTGTGAGCTATGTCAATCCACGTCTTCCGAGTCTTTTCTCTTTCTGTAAAGTCGAGCAAATTTCACAATACGTATCTACGCCTCTCTCAACACTCTTAGCAAATCCGTTCTCTGTAGATCGCCATCAAAGATAGCACCATATGCGATTCCATCAAGTCCTACTTACGATCGATCCTCGGAACTATGAGATCGCCGAATTATGTAATTCCAATTGCTATCATCCTAGTACTACTTTTTGTCATCCGTGCCTGGACCACGTCTTCTTCCCGCCCACCCATTAAGGACTCCCAACGTACCCGTACGGCCCTCTAAACACTCCAAACTACCCTCGTCCCAAGTTGCTCTCTCTGGCCCGTGCGCTACATCAAGCTGGTTCTAACCATTTCGATCCGATCCTCATTCCTTTGAACACGCTCCTGCAGCACATCTGCGATAACGTCATTGAACTTTGCGATCCTCCATACGACCTTGAGGACCCGATAGATCAGGGTGTCAGTACGTATGGCTGTTCCGTCAGTTTGAAAGTTGAGTGGAAGTGACGAGTAGAATGTTTGGATCAAATGGTGCGCGTCCATGTTCTGTGTTCGTTTCTGACGCGTGTACTGAACGACCGGTTCATCAGTTACGCGGAGACGTCTCAGGTGAGTATATGCGCTCTTACCTGAAAGTTCACTTTCCAATGCACATATACTCATCCTCGATGATAAGAGGAGTTTTGATGGTAAATATTCACTCTTCTAATTTCGTAGTCACTAGCACACAACGGCTCGACGGATTGATTCACTCACTCGCAATAGCACCTCCGCCTTCCGCTGACCATGGGGCCATCATCAACCTCAACATCCATCCGCTCATGCACCTGTACTATCCGGGTTCCCAAAGGCTATCGCACCACTTAAGAATTTACCTCCCTCTCCAATTACATCTCCTTACCCCGTACGAAGCACACCCTCTGCCTCATCCCCTTCCTGGCTCACCCGAAAACTAATCTCCAGTCCTGTCACTACTAGTTCAATTCCATCAATTTGTGCCTACAACAAATCCCATACCTGAATTTTGAATCGCGTCGGAGTGAACCTCGAAGACTGCTCATTGACCTGTAGTACCACTTGGTGAATGATAAATGAACTTTGTCCTTCCAATATTGTAACGCGAGCACCGCTGCATCAGTACTTACTCGCACCGAACAATGGCGAGGTTTCCCGATGCGCCCTTTTTGCCTGATCACCAGTACCCACCTCCTTCAAATATCGATATGTAAGTAAGGTTTCAGCATGCATCGATATTCTAGTCTAGCCAATCGATAATGGGCGCTTCAAAACACATGTTCGGCAGCTGCCTGTTCGCCCTGCGTATGATACCTTCAACCACCATCCTCATTACCAAAAACCTCTAACAACTCAGACTCAGCTCTCCTTTCAATTTACTCGATGAATGAAGACCATCCTCCTCGGAAGAAGCGTTGGGGATTGCTGAAGCGAAGTCGTTCAAACACTCATTTGGCAGAGAGAAGAGGCCAGAGGGCAGCCAGTGATGTATGGACTTTCGACTTTACAACTACATCTGTGTTTCTAATTATCATTACAGCCGTCCTCTCTCCCACCTTCGAAGAATGGGTCTCGCAGAGGATTATCAAGGTTGGTTCCCAAGTGCTTGGGCAAGGTGACCGGGCGCTCTGCTCGAAGCGCTCAACAGTCTCCCAACCCTGAAACGGCTGCAAGTTCCAGCGCACAGGATCTCCTACACCCTCAGACAAGCCAGGTATATATATTTCTTCGTACGTTCCGGTGTGGTCTAACTAGTAACGGCCGCAGGATATTCCACCACTTACCAATATCACTCCCAAACCAAATCCTGACCAGTCTTCCGATGTAGGCGTTGTAAACACAAGTTCGACTATTACAGTTCGTAAAGTCCTCATCTCTCTTTCAATCACATACTAAGTTCCCTCATCAGTCTGAACCACCTGACCCAAAGCTCGTGAAGGCAACGCTTGCCAACGCCAAAGCAGATTTCGACGAGATCAGAAATGTCTCAGGAATGGTGCAAAATGCTGCTTCAGCATCCGACAATTTACAATTCATTCCCAATACAATCGACACGTTCTCCCCAATTCTCAAACCATTGAAGGTGTTCAACTCTGTCGCTGCAAAACTTGCAGAGGTATGGCCATCTATCTTAATTTTGCACGTGGCTGATCTTCGTGCGTAGGTTCATCCCTATGCGAAGGTGGCATTGAGTATCTTCACCTGCGCGTCCAAGGTGCGCTTGATTCCATGTTCTTACACTTCGCAGGTCAATAAGATTGTATGGGCACCAGATGATTCTTGATCAGGCGAACCGGGATACTGATGTGTCCCGTCTACTTTCAAAGATCTCGGACGTCTATGCTTTATTAACAGAAGGGGAGGGATTGGCTAGAATTGAATCTATGCTAGAGATATCTGGAAAGATTGCACGGCAGACGCTGGAGTGTGCCGACTTTGTTGTTCATTACTCGGATATGAAGAGTTTTTGTGAGTCTTTTCCACCGCAGTATCGCCCAAGACTCAGTCTATCTTTACAGGGCGAAGACTTGGCAAGCACATCTTAAATGAAACAGAGGCCACGATCCAACGTCACAACGAGATTCTTGACAACCTAATGCAACAGTTCCGAGATCAAATGGCTCTTACCACCATCAAAACTGTCCACCGTATTGGTACGATCAACTTTAATATCTCTTTGAGTCTTCTCTGAAATTCAATACCAATGATTTAGCTGAGGACCTGGACGTTAGTGGCATGGAATACGTACCTGGTGCTGGACGCAATACCTCCAAGAACTGTCTCCCAGGCACTCGGGAAGACATTTTGTCTGAGATCAAGTGCTGGATCCGCAGCACGGGCGAAGACGTACCACGCGTATTGTGGCTGTCTGGCACAGCAGGGAAAGGCAAATCAGCCATCGCCCATACCATAGCCAACTGGTCTCATGAGCGCGGGGGAATGCGTGCTTGCTTTTGTTTCGACCGCACAAGGGAAGCCGAACGCCGCCACGAAAAGATATTCACCACGATCGCACGCGACCTGGCTGATTGCGATATTACCATGAGGGGAGCATTGGCGCGTGCAGTTCATGACGACAACGAGCTCAAACACACTATAGATATCTCAAGACAATGGCAGGAGCTAGTCGTAGGACCGATCGGCGAGGCCTCGAAAGCAATCACTGCACCCGTGCTGATAATCATTGATGCATTGGATGAGAGCGGTAACGCCAAATCTCGGGAACGGATTCTCCGTCTGCTTGCTGGCGACTCGAATGCTTCTTCCACCCAACTATTTGAACTTCCGCCAAACTTCCGTGTCATCGTCGCTTCCCGTCCACTTGAAGACATTGGGGATGTCATGAACACTGCGTCACATATCCGTCACATCTCCATGGATGAAATTCCGACCGAGTCCACAGATCTTGACATTCAAGTCTACTTTTCCACTATGCTGAAAAACCCGCGCGATACATTTAATGATGGGGACTTCAAGACGCTTGCTCAAAAATCTGACGGCCTGTTTGAGTGGGCTCGTCTTACCTGCGATTATATCAAGGGTAGGAACAGAGTTGGCTTGGATCCGATGGAACGGTTCAACGCTGTGGTTACTGGAACGTCTGAAATAGGAACACGTCTCCTGGATGACATGTATGAACGTATCTTGATGGACATTATTCCCAAGAAGGAGCGCAGGGAAGCGATCCCCGTGTTTTGCTCTGTGATGGGGCAAATACTTGCATCATTAGAACCCCTTCCAATGGCAGCATTGACCGTGATGCGACAGCACTTTTCAAGTGCTGACGGCCGTTACAAAGTGGACCGGGTCATTGGGCCATTGAGCTCGTTGTTGACCGGCACCACGGATCTCCATACTCCCATACGTCCCCTTCACGCGTCATTCTATGACTTTCTCACGGACGAATCGCGCAGTCATGGCTTCTTCGTTGATGCTTCATTAGTACAGAATGATCTTGCCTTTGCCTCGCTTCGGGTCATGGAGCACGGACTTCGCTTCAACATCTGCTCCTTAGAGAATTCTTACTTGCCCAACTCTTCTGTCCCTGAATTGGAGAAACGAGTAAAGGACTCTATTTCGATTGAACTATCATACTCGTGTCGATTCTGGGGCACGCATGTGGCAGCCATATCCTTCGAATCATCGCTCGCCAAGGAAGTAGAAGCTTTCTTCGATGGAGAGCGCCTTCTTTGGTGGTTAGAAGCATTGTCTCTGATGAAAAGCCTCGGTGGCTCGGTAGTGACCCTCTTATCCATTGCAGGTTGGTTTTCGGTGCGTAGCTCAAGCTCACTCTTTGTTCAATGAACTCTTACCAATAGTGGGGTGGTCGTAGGGTTATGCCGAGTTCACGCATGTTAGTGATGCTACCAGGGATACCCTGCGTTTTGTCCGAACTTTCGCAGCCACCATTTTATGCAGCACTCCCCATCTATACTTGTCCGCTCTCCCGTTCGCTCCAATGCAGTCGAGAATGTTTCGCAAGTTCGCCGCAAAGTTTCCTTGCACCCCTCGCATTGTTGCTGGCCATGTCGAAAATTGGCCTCAGATGGAAAAGATACTCCACGCGAATGATGTGGTAGGCTCGGTTGCAATATCGCCAGACGGAAAACGCATTGCATGTGGTATGGGTGACGGAACGATTCAAGTGTGGGATACAGAGACTGGCGAGGCATTGAGTGCCCCTCTTCAAGGCCACACTCGACTTGTTTCATCCGTTGCATTCTCGCAAGATGGACGTCGCATTGTTTCAGGTTCATACGACGAAACAGTCCGGGTATGGGATGCGAAGACTGGCGAGGCATTGGGATCCCCTCTCCAAGGCCACGATGGCTATGTTCAGTCTGTCACAGTTTCACCGGATGGGAAACGCATCGTGTCTGGTTCGGACGACAAGACAATTTGGGTGTGGGACATGGAGACTGGCGAGGCATTTGGTGCCCCACTCCAAGGGCACACGGACAAGGTTTGGTCTGTCATAGTCGCACCGGATGGGAAACGCATCGTGTCTGGTTCGCAAGACAACACGATTCGGGTGTGGGATATAGAGACCGGCGAGGCATTGGGAGCCCCTCTCCAAGGTCACACTGGCTGTGTTAACTCTGTCGCTATCTCGCAGGATGGGAAATGCATAGTCTCTGGTTCAGACGACATGACGATTCGGGTATGGGATATGGAGAGTGGCGAGGCACTGGGTGCCCCTCTCCAAGGTCACACTAACTATGTAATGTCAGTTGCAATATTGTCGGATGGAAACCGCATCGTGTCTGGTTCATCTGACCAGACGATCCGAGTGTGGGATGCGAAGACTGGCGTGGCATTAGGATCCCCTCTTCAAGGCCACACTGACCGAGGTTTGGTCTGTCGCAATCTCGTCGGATGGAAGTCGCATAGTCTCTGGTTCAAGTGACAAGACGATTCGGGTGTGGGATGCCGACACCATTACGGGCAAGGCATCGGTTTCCGCCCTCCAAAGCCACACCGACTCCGTTAACTCTGTTGCAATCTCGCCAGATGGACATCGCATCGTGTCCGGTTCAGATGACAAGACAGTTCGGGTGTGGGATATAGAGACTGGCAAGGCATTACTTGCCCCTCTCCAAGGGCACACGAACTCTGTTCTGTCAGTCGCAATCTCGCCGGACGGGAAGGACATTGTGTCTGGTTCAGCGGACAAGAGCATCCGCATGTGGAGTGCGGAAAATGGGGAGGCATCGGGTGTTAGTCTCCAAGGTCACACTGACTATGTTCGGTCTGTCGCAATCTCACCGGACAGAAACTGTATCGTGTCTGGTTCAGACGACAAGACGATCCGGGTGTGGGATATTGAGACTGGCGAGGCATGTCCTCTCAGTGGGCACTCTGGCTGGGTTCGGTCTGTCGCAATTTCATCGGACGGTAATCGCATAGTGTCTGGTTCGGACGACACGACAGTTCAGGTTTGGGATATAGGGACTGGCAAGGCATCGAGCGCCCCTCTCAAAGGCCACACTAGTTTTGTCCTCTCCGTTGCAATCTCGCCGGATCTTCGTTGCATTGCATCTGGCTCACTAGACACGACTATCCGTGTGTGGGATATGGGGACTGGCAAGCTATCGGGCGCCCCTCTCCAAGGCCACACTAAACAGGTTAACACGGTTGCGATCTCCGCAGATGGTAATCGTATCGTGTCTGGCTCGGATGACCAGACCGTCCGGGTATGGAATATGAAGACTGGTGAAGGAGTGGGTGCCCCTTTCCGAGGGCACACTGGAAAGATTCTGTCTGTCGCAATCTCGCCTGATGGCAAACGCATCGTGTCTGGCTCAGAAGATAAGACCATCCGGGTGTGGGATGTAGAATTTCTTAACCGGCACCAACCATTCGAACTAGCTACCATATGCTTTTCATCCGACCTCACTCATGCCCTTCATTCCTCCTCGTCCTTTCTCCAAGATGCTAAAACCCCAGCCTCTCCTATCCTGAACGAGGAGGGATGGGTTGTAGGTCCCGAAGGACGACTTCTCCTCTGGATCCCGCTTGCATTATACTCGTCCGCGATGTATGCCCCAGGCACCGCGCTGGTGATACCCAACAATGCCCTGCAGCTGGACTTGAGTTGTGTTGCACACGGCGCATCATGGCACAAGTGTCAGACACAGTAGTAGGATGTTTTGCCTTCGTGGTAGCATCTGTCAGTCGGACTCTGGGCATGTACTATGTTAATCGACTGAAGATCTACAGATTTCATACAATACATATTTACCTTCTTGCATTTCATCTGCTCTGTTCTGCTACTTAATGGGCTCGTTTTCGCGAAACAGTTTAGGGCTGCACAAAGATTTCATTCACTACATTTACATACTGTCCTCTCATCGCTACTATACTCGCTAGAATTGTTTCCCAGTTTACTTCCTGCAAGATGACGTGCGCAAGTCAGAACCCACTGTGAACTCGAACCAACTCCTCGACAAGGATCACTTGGCCTCACCCAGCTTCATGCTCTCTCCTCGTCAGGCATCGTTGCCTCCTTTCTAAACAGGTAGCTCGCTGCAGTTGACTTCTTCGTCCCTCGAAGTCGTGCCAAACAACATGGTCTGTGACGCTGTTCAACTACCCGAACAACTCTCAACGAAGACTAATCGCGGGCGGCTCAGGCGTGAGCAGCTGTTCGTCCACAATTGGTCTCTCCCGAGCATCTCTCGATGCGCATTCACCGGGAGAAACGACGGAAGGATATGTAGGCAATGGTGGTCAGAGGAGGTGAGGCGGAGAAGAGGCCGTGTGTGGAAGTTGGCGTTGGAGAGCGATGGTCTGGGGCGTCGACCGATGCTTAGAGGTTCGTCCCTGAAATGTCATATGTTAAGACTCGGTATAGGGCCGCTAAGATGAGACCAATCACCGTCGCACATACCTTTGAAATAAACAGGCTGTTCATCATGATGCTTAGCGATGCTTGCTTCAGAAGGATTTGGGTTTGCAAAGGTTAGCAGGGTAGCAACGTGTTGCGATCAAGTTGGCTTCATAAGTCACCGGGGTCACAGCGTGATAGCAGGGCGGATGGCATATTCGATTGATGCCAGGGCATGCGGTTACAGCGCATATAGATGGTAAAAATTTAAAAGGAAAACCATAACGGGAGTGACTCTTCCTCGTTCCTATAATGCGAACTATACTCGTCGAGTGTACCATCAGCATCCATGGACTTTAACTGGGAGAAATAGTGAAAGACCACTTACATAGTATTGTACTACTGCACAACGGCACTGCGAGAACATTGGTTATGTGGAGGAGTTTCCAAGCTGTTCACTAGGGAACTCATCCCGAAGATTCTCGTGTCCTCGTTTCCATCAATACTGAGTAGAGAATGCCGTCTGTGGATGGAAGAGAGTGAAAGGAGCTCCTGCTGGCAATTGCTGAGCCGCAGGCAGGAGCAGTTCGCCTTGTGCGCAATTTTCAGAGGGCTTCTTGGGCTAGAAGGAAGGTAGTCCTGGTTGGAAGATGAAGCTGAAGTTAGAAAGGTCAGAATCGATCTGTTGAGAGCATAAACACACCTATATGAAGTGGTGGCGCTAAGAACACAAACAGTACCTGATAGTACCACGATGGTATTGGGCTAATGTATTATTGCTGATGTCCGAATTCGTATCTTTCAGGACGGAGGGCAATCGACGATCCCTGGATGATAATGGGAAAGATGTGATGTTTAGATGGGAGGGAGACTTTGTGCACGTCGAGGTGAATGGAGAGCAGGTCTGTGTTTGACGAGGACACGTCAGCTGTAAAAATGGAAGAGGGAAACACGGGTTTTGAGAGTGGCGTTGAACAACTTGAACTAATTTAAATGCGGACGCGAAAAAAATGAAGGAAGGGGTGCAGCAATCATGTAGGAAGGGGATTAATTCAGGACCATGTATACGCACAGGTGCCAACACGATAAACATCTATCGCACTCATCTAGCTAGTGACCCATGGCGTTTCGGATGCTTCTAATTGAACTGTTAGAGGTGAGTCACTGCGAGAACTTTGGCATTTCATATCAAGAGTGTGAGTTTATTATATTTGGCCTGGAGTTGCGTTCAGCGCAGCAATGATATCCGAGGCCGTCAAAAGGACTGACTCCTCCCGTGTTCGCTTGTGAGTCGCCATGTCCATGTTAATCCACGTCTTACGAGTCTTTTCTCTTTCTGCAAAGTTGAGTAAATTCCACAACGCGTATCTAGTACGCCTCTCTCAACACTTTTAGCAAATCCGTTCTCTGTACATCACCATCAAAGATAGGACCATATGCGATTACATCAAATCCTACGATCAATCCTTGGAACTACAAGATTTCCAATTGCTAAGTACTACTTTTTGTCATCCGTGCCTGGACCACGTCTTCTTCCCGCTCACCCATTAAGGACTCCCAACGTACCCGTACAGCCCTCCAAGCACTCCAAACTGCCCTCGGCCCAAGTTGCTCTCTCTGGCCCGCGCGCTACATCAAGTTCTTCAAACATACCTCCAACCATTGTTCCGGATCAAGATCGGTCATTCCTTTGAACATGCTCCTGCAGGACATATGCGACAACGTCATGAACTTTGCGATCCTCTATACGACCTCGAGGACCCGATAGATCCGGGGTGTCCGTACGTATGGCTCTTCCGTCAGTCTGAAAGTTGAGTGGATGTGGTGGGTAGAATAATTGGATCAAATTGTGCGTGTCCATGTTCTGTGTTCGTTTCTGACGCGTGTACTGAACGACCGTTTATCAGTTACGCGGAGACGTCTCAGGTGAGTATATGCGTTCTTACCTGAAAGTTCACTTTCCAATGCATATATACTCATTCTCGATGATAAGAGGAGCTTTGATGGTAATATTCACTCTTCTAATTTCGCAGTCACTAGCACACGTCTCGACGGATTGATTCACACACTCGCAATAGCACCTCCGCCCTCCGCTGACCATGGGGCCATCATCAACCTCAACATCCATCCGCTCATGCACCTGTACTATCCGGGTTCCCAAAGGCTATCGCACCACTTAAGAATCTACCTCCCTCTACAATTACATCTCCTTACCCCGTACGAAGCACATCCTCTACCTCATCCCCTTTCTGGCTCACCATCTCCCCCACTGCCTCTCTGGTGTCCCCATAACAGTAAACGACACTCCACACTTTAAACTATCGATGTTACCAACACATCAGTGGTACACGTCGATACGCTCACTGCACTATCAACCAAACTTACATGCGATCCTGTAGCAAGACGACAGTGTGTCGACGAACCGGGCGTCAAGGAATGGCGTAAACGGAGACTAATGCTCGAGTTCGAGGTCGCTCTCGTGCTGAGGGGTTGGATGGAATGTTGGAATATCGTCTTGGAGGCTCAGGGATTATTTGTGTACTTGCCGCGTTTCCTTCTTCCTCTTGTACCTCTGTTTCTTGTCGATTCCCATGCACTCATTACCATACAAATCTTGTTGTATCACGAGCTCAACTCTCATTCAAAACTGGTACATGACTTTTAAATGTCTCTCAAATTGAAGTTATATTCGGCAAAACGGACTAGTGACAGGATTCGATTAAATGCACCCCGAACATGCGGGAGAACGCGCAAGCCCCGTTACGCTGAGCCCGGGATCGTCGATGCTCATCTCAAATCAGTGCCAGGGCATGGTGAACGGTCTTACCGAATGTCGTGCAGATCTCTGCGAGATTACACGAATTAGCAAGGGATAAAACGGAAAGCAGTTGACGGAGTGTTGGACCTCAGCAAGTTAAACATTGACAAAAATATCATCGGCCAGCCACAGATAAAGAGGAAAAATATCAGCGGGATGATTTCTGACGTTGAGAAGATTCAAAACACAGTGATGCTTATACCAAGAATTGACGAAATCGCAACTCGTGCAGATGGCGGGGCTAGAAGCACATGCACAAAGGTGGGCTAGCCGTTCCTGCGGGGAAAATAAGCTCTAGAGCTCGTGTGAGGTTTTATATTGCGAGAAATGGTTCAAAATGCAGGGGTTGTTCTTGTTTGATAGGGACTTGTTTAAATCGCGGACCTGGCAGCACGAGCTTGTTATGCATGCATGCTCTTGTAGTCAATGGGGCAGTCATCCTGGCCAGGCGCGCGGTGCTATTCGTGGGGTCGGACTCTTCAAACGAGGTGCCAGTGGGGTGCTTGAGATGCATGCACAAACGATCTTGAAGCTTGGAGGTAGAAGTACTATGTGTACCGATTTTGTAACAAGTCCCGTCCAAAACGATATTGATATCGTTGGTTTGTCTAGACTCTAGATATATCGAGGGAGGGCGGCCGCTTGCTAGATCGAGTTCCACGGTGCTGGTGATGTCACGCCTAAACTAGACATGAACCAAATATGCGCAAATAAAGGCGGCCAAGCTCACTCGACTCAGCTCTGTTAACTGCTCTTACTGACTAGTCTGTAGTGATGAATGTTAATGAACTTTGTCCTTCCTTGGTCCTTCCAATCCTGTGACTCGTGAGCTCACTGCACCAGTACTCACACCTGGGCCTGATAACCGAGGTCTCCTGATGGCCTTTTGTCCGATTAACCTATCTTAGCCATCGCGATGAGGTTCCGGCATGTACATCGATATACTAATCCAGCCAATCGATAATGGGCGCTTCAAACACATGTTTGGCAGCTGCCTGTTCACCTTGCGTATCATCCACGACTTTCCTCGTTACTAAGAAACACCCAAAGACCCATACTCGACGTTCAACTATCTTTCCATTTTACACCATGGACGAAGACAATCCTCGGAAGAAGCACTGGAGATTGCTGAAGGGAAGACGTTCAAACCCTCAATTGGCAGAGGAGAGACGCCACAGGGCAGCCAGTGATGTATGGACTTTCGATTTTACAACTACGTGTTGCTTCTGAATCTTATGATTACAGCCGTCCTCTCTCCCGTCTTCGAGGAATGGATCTCCCCGGGGATTATCAAGGTTTCTTCCCAAGTCACTTAACAAGTTCGCTCGAAGCGCTCGACAGTCCCCCAACCCTGAACCCACAATCGCAAGTTTCCAGCGATATCCCGCCCATTAAGACGACCCAAGTAAGTGTAATCTCAACTCTGCATGCCTGTGTGCGATGATTGTTCTTAATTGCTCTGCAGCATCCTTCATCACTCGTCGGCGTCGCGTCCACTCCCCAACCGAATCCTGGCCGGTCCTCCAATTCAGGCATCACGAAGGTCAGTCCGAGCAGCCTTGTCTCTCTTTTGATGATCTACTAAGGCCCATCATCAGGCGGAATCACCACCTGACACGGCGCTTATGACAGAAACGCTCGCACATGCCCAAACAGGTGCCGCACGTATCAGCCCTATTCCCGGAATCGTTCGAAAGACTGCTTCAGCAACTGGGGATCTGCAATCTATGGCCGATAAGATGGACCCGTTCTCTTCGATTCTTGGTACCCTGAAGACCTTTCAAGCCATTGCTGACCAGATTGCAAATGTGCATTTACTTATTGATACCTAGTACGTTACTGACACTCATGCATAGCTCCATCCCTATGCAAAGGCAGCATTAAGTATCTTGACTATAGCGTCCAAAGTGCGTTTTTTCATGTTCTCACTACCGCGAGTTTAATAGGGATATATCGGTGACAGATGATTCTCGATCAAGCAGACCTGGATGATGCCGTATCCAATCTGCTCTCCAAGGTCTCCAATGTCTATGTCTCAGTGATAAAAAAGGAGGCATTGGCCAAAATTTCATCTATGATTCCGATATACACGCAGATAGCGAAACAGACGCTGGAATGCGCGGAATTCATCGTCCATTACTCAGAGACGAAGAGTTTCGGTGAGTCCGCACCACCGCATCGTTGCCTGGCACTCAGTGTGGTTTCTTTTCTCTTTGTACAGGCAAACGACTTGGCAAGCACGTCTTCAGGGGCACGGATGCCAAGATTCGCAGTTATAGTGATGCCCTCGAGGGTCTCATGCAACAATTCCGAGATCAAGCGTTTGGTGACGCCCTGATCATCGTGACAGGTTTAGGTAAGGATCGGCCCCGAACTCACTGTCAAACCTCTCTGACGTTCTGCCATCCGTGACCTAGCCGAGGCTCAGGATCTCAGCGGCATGGAGTGTGCAGCTAATGCCGGACTGCAAACATCCAAGTGTTGTCTGCCAGATACTCGGGATGAGCTTTTGATTGACATCAAGTCCTGGGTCGGCAGTACTAAAAAGGACGTACCGCGTGTCTTATGGTTGTCTGGAACGGCAGGGAAAGGGAAATCAGCCATCGCCCATACAATAGCCAACTGGTCTAACGAGCTCGGGGGTCTGGGAGCTTGCTTCTGCTTCGACCGTACACGTGGAACGGCTCAACTCCACCAGAAGATAATCACCACAATTGCACGTGACTTGGCCGATTGCAATCCTATCATGCGGGAAGCGTTGGCGCATGTGCTTCACAATCACAATGAGCTGACGCGCACTACAGACCTCGCCAGACAGTGGCGGGAGTTGGTCGTAGGACCAATACGAGTGGCCTGGAATAAACATGACGTCGCTGCACCTGTCCTAATTGTTCTCGATGGATTAGACGAGAGTGGTGATGCAATATCCCGGGAAGAGATTCTCCGTCTGCTTACTGGCAAACTGCGCACTTCTTCCTCGCAGCCAACCGACCTTCCAGCAAACTTCCGTATTCTCATCACTTCCCGTCCACTCCGGGACATTGACGACTTCCTGGGTTCCGCGCCAAATGTTCGACATATTCCCATTGATGGCATCTCGACTGCGTCCACAGAACATGACATCCGCCTTTACGTCTCCGATAAGCTAGCCAGCCCACGCCATGTGTTTGACGATGGGCACTTCAAGATGCTTGCTGAGAAATCTGACGGCCTGTTTGAATGGGCTCGTCTTGCCTGTGAATACATCAATGATGATAAGGACAAAGTGGGCGCG
The DNA here is from genome assembly GCF_016647625.1 of Suillus subalutaceus. Classification (NCBI taxonomy): domain Eukaryota; kingdom Fungi; phylum Basidiomycota; class Agaricomycetes; order Boletales; family Suillaceae; genus Suillus; species Suillus subalutaceus. Next base: position 195,043 of record NW_024540324.1, read on the forward strand.
GATCCGATTGGCCGTTATAAAGCTGTACTCGCTGGAACATCTAGCTCTCAAACAGGAGAATATCTGTTGGATGATATGTATAGACTTACATTGAAAGACCTCATGTCAAAGAATGAGGGAGCAATCGGCATGTTTCGCTCGGTGATGGCCCAAATTGTTGCATCGCCTGAACCACTCCCATGGGTGCGTTGACCGCAATGCGACTACATTTTCCGCGTGAGGAAGACCGTTACGAAGTAGACAGGGTGATTAGGCCAATGGGTTCGCTTTTGACGGGGACTACGGATGTTCAGACTCTGATTCGTCCCCTCCATGCATCCTTCTACGACTTTCTTACAAACAAATCACGCAGTCATGACTTCTTCGTCGATGTATCTTCAGCACAGAGCAACCTTGCCTTTACCTCGCTCCGGGTCATGAAGGACGGACTTCGCTTCAACATCTGCTCCTTGGAGAACTCGTACTTGCCCAACTCTTCCATTCCTGATTTGGAGAAACGAGTCAAAGAATCCATTCCGGCTGAACTATCATACTCATGTCGATTCTGGGGCACGCATGTGGCAGCCATGTCCTTCGAATCATCGCTTGCTAAGGAAGTAGAAGCTTTTTTCGATGGGGAGCGCCTTCTTTGGTGGTTGGAAGCACTGGCTCTGATGAAAAGCCTCGGTGGCTCAGCAGTGACCCTCTCATCTATCGCAAATTGGTTTTCGGTGCGTAACTCAAGCTCATTCTTTTCCCAATGAATTCTTACAAGTAGTGGGTGGTTGTAGGGTCATGCCGAGTTCACGCATGTTAGTGACGCTACCAGCGATACCCTGCGTTTCGTCCGAACTTTCGCAACCACCATTTTACGCAGCACTCCCCATTTATACTTGTCCGCTCTGCCGTTCGCTCCAAGGCAGTCGATAATGTTTCGCAAGTTCGCATCAAAGTTTCCTTGCACCCCCCACATTGTTGCTGGCCATGTCAATTGGCCTCAGATGGAGAAGATACTCAGTGCGAATGACGCGGTTAACTCGGTTGCGCTGTCGCCAGACGGAAAACGCCTCGCGTGTGGTTTACGTGACGGAACGATCCAGGTGTGGGATATGGATACTGGCGAGACACTGTGTGCCCCTCTTCAAGGCCACACTACCTATGTTATGTCTCTCGTATTCTCGTCGGATGGACATCGCATCGTTTCAGGTTCATATGACAAGACAGTCCGGGTATGGGATGCGAAGACTGGCGAGGCATTAGGATCCCCTCTCCAAGGCCACGATGGCTGTGTTAGGTCTGTCGCAGTTTCACCGGATGGAAAACGCATCGTGTCTGGATCGAACGACAAGACAATTCGGGTATGGGATATGGAGACTGGCGAGGCATTTGGTGCCCCACTCCAAGGGCACACGGACAAGGTTTGGTCTGTTACAATCTCACCGGACGGGAAACGCATCGTGTCTGGTTCGCAAGACAACACGATTCGGGTGTGGGATATGGAGACCGGCGAGGCATTGGGCGCCCCTCTCGAAGGTCACACCAGCCGTGTTAATTCTGTCGCAATCTCGCAGGATGGGAAATGCATAGTCTCCGGTTCAGATGACAAGACGATTCGGGTGTGGGATATGGAGAGTGGCGAGGCATTGGGTGCCCCTCTACAAGGTCACACTAACTATGTAATGTCAGTTGCAATCTTGTCGGATGGAAACCGCATCGTCTCGGGTTCATATGACCAGACGATCCGAGTGTGGGATGCGAAGACTGGCGTAGCATTAGGATCCCCTCTTCAAGGCCACACCAACAATGTTTTGTCTGTCGCAATCTCGTCGGATGGAAGTCGCATAGTCTCTGGTTCAGGCGACAAGACGATTCGGGTGTGGGATGCCGACACCATTACGGGCAAGGGATCGGTTGCCGCCCTCCAAAGCCACACTGCCTCCGTTAACTCTGTTGCAATCTCGCCAGATGGACATCGCATCGTGTCCGGTTCAGATGACAAGACAGTTCGGGTGTGGGATATAGAGACTGGCAAGGCATTACTTGCCCCTCTCCAAGGGCACACGGGCGCTGTTCTGTCAGTCGCAATTTCGCAGGATGGGAAGGGCATTGTGTCTGGTTCAGCGGACAAGAGCATCCGCATGTGGAATGCGGAAACTGGGGAGGCATCCGGTGTTAGTCTCCAAGATCTCACACGCTCTGTTCGGTCTGTCGCAATATCGCCGGACAGAAACCGTATCGTGTCTGGTTCAGACGACAAGACAATCCGGGTGTGGGATATTGAGACTAGCGAGGGTTGTCCTCTCAGTGGGCACTCTGACTGGGTTCGGTCCGTCGCAATTTCATCGGACGGTAATCGCAGTGTCTGGTTCGGATGACAGGACAGTTCAGGTGTGGGATATAGGGACTGGCAAGGCATCGAGTGTCCCTCTCGAAGGCCACACTGACTATGTCCTCTCTGTTGCAGTCTCGCCGGATGTATGTCGCATTGTATCTGGCTCACTAGACACGAGTATCCGTGTGTGGGATATGGGGACTGGCGAGCCATTGGGCGTCCCTCTCCAAGGCCACACTAAACAGGTTAACACGGTTGCGATTTCCTCAGATGGTAATCGCATCGTGTCTGGCTCGAATGACCAGACCGTCCGGGTGTGGGACATGAAGACTGGCGAGGGAGTAGGTGCCCCCTTCCGAGGGCATACCAGAGGTGTTCTGTCTGTCGCAATCTCGCCTGATGGCAGACGCATCGTGTCTGGGTCATCCGACAATACCATCCGGGTGTGGGATCTAGAATTCCTAAACCGGCACCAACCATTCGAACTAGCTACCATATGCTTTTCATCCGACCTCACTCATGCCCTTCATTCCTCCTCTTCCTTTCTCCAAGATGCTAAAACCCCAGCCTCTCCTATCCTGAACGAGGAGGGATGGGTTGTAGGTCCTGAAGGACGGCTTCTCCTCTGGATCCCGCTCAATTTCCACCCAGTGGTGTATGCCCCAGGCAACACGCTGGTGATGCCCAACAATGCCCTGCAGCTGGACTTGAGTTGTGTTGCACACGGCGCATCATGGCACAAGTGTCGGACACAGTAGTAGGATGTTTTGCCTTCGTGGTAGCATCTATCAGTCGGACTCTGGGCAAGTACTATGTTAATCGACTGAAGATCTGTGCGTATTCTACAGATTTCATACAATACATATTTACCTTCTTGCATTCCATCTGCTCTGTTCTGCCACTTAATGGGCTCGTTTTCACAAATCGGTTTAGGGCTGCACAAAGATTTCATTCACTATGTTTATATATGCTCCTCCCGTCGCTACTATACTCGCTAGAATCGTTTCCCAGTTTACTTTCTGCAAGATGAAGTGCGCAAGTCAGAACTCGATGTGAACTTGAACCACCTCCTCGACAAGGGTGACTTTGCCTCATCCAGCTTCATCCTCTCTCCTCGTCAGACTTCGTTGCCTCCTTTCTAAACAGATAGCTCGCTGCAGTTGACTTCTTCGTCTCTCGAAGCCGTGCCTACCAACATGGACCGTGATGCGAACAACTACGCGAACAACGCTGGACGAAGACTGATCACAGGCAGTTCAGGCATAAGCAGCTGCTCGTCCGCAATCCTCTCCGAAGCATCTTACGATGCGCATTCGTCGGGAGGAGTGACAGGTAGGCAATGGTGATCGGAGAAGATGGGAGAGGAGGCGCCACGTGTGAAAGTTGGTGTTGGAGAGGGATGGTTTTGGGCATCGACCAGTGCTTGGAGGTTCGTTCCTGAGATACTATATGTTAAGACTGGGTATAGAGCCACGGGATGAGACCAATCGCCGTCGCACATACCTTTGAAATAAGCGGGTTCGTCATCATGGTGCGTAGCGGTGCCTGCTTCAGAAGGATTGTGGTTTGCAAAGGCTAGTGGGGTGGCATCGACGCGATCAAGTTGGTTTGATAAGTTGCTGGGGGCACAGCGGGATAGCAGGGCGGATGTCATATTCAATTGATGCCAGTGCATGCGGTTACAGCGCATATAGACGGTAAAAATTTAAGAGGAAAATCGTAACGGGAGCGACTCTTCCTCGTTCCTATAATGCGAGCTATACACGTCACTAGAAGTTTATCGTCAGCCTCCATGAACTTTAACTGGGAGAGATAGTGAAAGACCACTTACATAGTACATTGCATTACTGCACAACGGCACTGCGAGAACATTGGTTATGTGGAGAGGTGCCAAGCGGTTCACTGGGGAACTCATCTCGCGTCCTCGTTTCAATCAATACTGAATAGAGAATGCCGTCTGCGGATGGAAGACAGTGAAATGAGCTCCTGCTGGCAGTTACTGGGCAGTGTCAAGGATATGCTTGGGTCCAAAGTTCGACTGGTTTTAAGTGCACGGGGGGTAGACATAGCATTTCTTGGGAGGAATTGAATAAATAGGGTGGCTACGATGACTAGGACGCTTGCAAAAGGCAAGCCATTCACCTCTATACATATCACTATTGTTTTACCTATTTCTTCCGACTGATCACTTACTTCTTTGTTCTTCTCTTGTTCTCCGAGTCCTGTCAGCCAGTTAGCCTCCGAAACATACTCGTTTTCTTCTTACAAATGTAACTGTACTTTGATGAGGAATAACTTACAATTTGGACAGCCTTCCGAGTCGTTGTGTGATAAGCTGATAGCTTGACTGCAGAAGGCACTTGCAATTGTATGTCACATGGGTTGGTTTCGCGGAGGAAAATCGTGTGACTTTCATGTCCTCGTCGGTGTGCACAAGTTCGCAGTCAGCGCCTCAGCCGTCTGCGGCACGCCGTGCGCTTATCTCTGTGGCCAAGAAGGACTAAAGCACTCCAAACTGTTCTCGCCCCGAATTGCTCTATCTGGCCCGCGCGCTACCTCAAGCTCGTCACATTTTCAAAACTCGTCAAGCATGCCTCCAATCATCGCACCTGATCCAAGATCATTGTCCCTTTATAATAAGCATGCTCCTGCAGGAGATATGCGATGGCGTCATTTGCGATCCTCTATGCGATCTCGAATACCTGATGGATGAGGGTGTCTGTCCGTATGGCTGTTCCGTCAGTCTGAACGTCGAGTGGAAGTGGTGAATAGAATGGCTGTATCGAATGGTGTGTCTACATACTCTGGGTTTATTATTGACACGTGCGCTGAATGACCACTCATAAGTTGGGCGGAGACGTCTCAGGTGAGTATATGCGCTCTTGCCCTTGCAGAAATCTTTTACTCCTACGCATATATGCTCGTCTTTGAATATGTTTAAGACATGAAGAGCCACGACGGTGTTGATTCTTCGAATTTCGCAGTCACTAGCACACAACATCTCGACGAACTGGTTCACTCACTCGCAACAGCACCTCTGCCATCCGCCGAACATAGGACTATCCCACTCCTCACCCGCCCCTGCCTATCATCACCAACCAGCCTCAAGTTTGGGTCCCGAACGGTCACCTTTCTCCACTCTGGCCTGTAAGGATTCGCACATGTGCCACTCTTTGCATGCGGTATACCTACAAGCGCTAACTCTGCGACAACCCTATCTGGTTATTCTCGCGTTTCCACAGTGAATGTGTTTAGGTTTCTGTCCTCGCCTGCCCATGGTTCCTCAACAAAGTGTCCTGTCTCGCAGTTCCACGGCCACCTGCCAACTGCTGTGTATCCAACAGAATGTGTATGTTGTTGCAAGAAGACTGCATCTGTAACGGTCTTTCCAATCCACTCAAATTCGTGCTTCGGAGTAAGTTGGTTGGGTTGTGGTGGAGTGGAGCTTCCGCAATGTTCGATATCGTCATAGATTCGGTCGACATGGCGCATTTCGGTGCGCGTTGTGTTTTCCCCGGTTTTAACACAGTTCACAGTGATCGAATATGAAGGAAATAGACAACCAGTACTCACTAGTTCTTCTGCTGGTATCTCGCCGGTAGCAAGCGAGCAACGAGGCTGAGTCTTGTGTTTGTCGTAGGCATAGATCTCATGAGGCACCACTAATCGATCGATTCGTAGGCTCGATGTTTTGCCCAACCACAACCCTTACTGCGTAGATGTTTACGGTCATCTCAGGAAGCCATTTCACAGGTTTTGACGCTGATGTGCTTTGCACCCATCTATCTGTGCCAGCATGGCACACATTTCTTGTCGTGTTTGTGTTCTCATCAGTTTCATTCCCTCGGCCATTTGCGCCTGCCGCCGAAAAATCTCCATGAGATCCGCCAGAAGTCGGACTTTGTGTGCTTCACTTGAAGCATTAATTTAGTCTTCCCCCACGTAAAACCTTCTTTCTCGTTATAAACTTGCAAGCGGTGACGGGTATGGCCTGGGGCCAGGTCAGGCCGGTAGGCCAGGCCATAAGAACATCGCGTCTTATCCGCACGCGCAGAGTTCTATATTTTTCTTCGGGAAGAAACAGCAGCCCACCACAGGGGATCGTAGACACGCTTGTCAGCCCAGTCCCGACTTTCTGTCCATGATACGGTCAAGTGGATCGAGATTAATGCCGATGGGCGGTAGTCGGTTCGGATTCTTCTGCAGGCCGTAGGTTGCCTTCACATTAATAAAGGCGCCCTGATGAGGTACAGTGGGTCTGGATCGTGATTGATTGATCCAAGAAATGATATTTGACCCTGGTTATAGTCAGTGAGCTTCGCTTCAGCATTGTCTCAACATATCTTCCGAATCAAATGTTCTTGGAACACCTTAGCTGAGAGCTGAATCCTCATGGTTATGGGCAAGAAACGATCCACTCTGTTTGCCCGTATGACGAAGCCGTGCCATTGAACTTTGGAAAGTCGCGACGATGTTGACCACGGCCTCGGTAATCCGGGTATGTTGAACTCCCGAAGGAGTGTTATTTTTGGACATTTGTATGTTTATTTCTCGGGATCTGTTGAGTAACAGCTTGGCGCGTCAATTGGAGAAATATAATGGGAGAATAAAATAAGAATCGAGACGGGGGCTAGACCTGGGTAAGAAGAGTCTAGATACACTCCGACAGCCTGAGAAGGCCTTCGTAAGTGCCAGTTGCTATTTTCAAGATGTTACACTGATCTGTCAGACGAGGTTGCTAACCCTGCATGACTGAGTAGGGTTGATCGATTCCAAATGCCGTTGTCGGTGTCGGCTTTACCTTACGGCCGTCAGGCCTAGGTCTGGTCAATTCTAAAAGGACATTGTCAATTTCGGCGTGATTTTATGGCCGTCAGGTCTGGTCAATTCTAAAAGAACATTGTCAATGTCGGCCTGACCTCACTGCCGTCCTCTCGTAAGTGCGGACCCTTGATCCACCACCACATCGGTTGAACCTTCACATGGGACACGCTCTACGCCTTGTGACTTGTCGCAGAGCATCTTCGTCTCAATCCTCGTTGTATAGAACCCAAGTTACAAGGTTTAGCAATACTAGGTAGATAAACTCGGGTCCTATACAGCGAGGATTAGAACAAGGTACTTTTCACAAGGTGTCGAACGTCTCCCATGCGAACCGACGTGGTGGTAGTCAAATCAGGAAACATTTAGGATCCGCGTAAGTAATTTACGAGAGGACAGAGGAGGACGGCCGTAAGGTCAAGTCGACATTGACGACATTTTACAATCGACTAGACCTTCAAGCATCGCAGTGAGTCTATAACCACGCGGGAAGGAAGCATCTTACCTTGGGAAATGTCGGTGATTGATTGAGTTCTTACCCTGGCTGGTTCACAAGTGGACGTATGTGCCTACGGACCTGCATATCCACTTACGACAAGAGCCCCTGATGTTCAGTGCCTAACGAATACCCGAATACCGAGACAGTATAAAAAAGCACAGCGAACATACCTCTGCAGCTCAGTACAAGACACCCACAATCCCTCTGCTAAGCCCTGCTCAACTATAATCAGCCTCTAGTAAAATGTCATCACATCTCACTCTGGTGTCGCCATCCACTGCTGTAGTGGCAGAGCAAATCGCGATCAGCACTACTACCGAAGAGGTCACACAGCAGGTCACAGAACACGTCACGAAACGCGTCACACAACAGGTCACAGAACACGTCACAGAAGTGACAAAAATGGTTGAAAGTCATCACGAGTCCATCTCCGTGGTTGTAGTTGTTGCCCAACACGCAGCGTATGGTCACCAGTTCGAAGGACAACACACTTTGTTTGTCGGATTTGACGACGAAGAAGGTATTGAAACATCTGGTGGGGCATTCGAGTGTTGTGACTGCATTGGCGGTATCACGAGACGGGAAATTCATAGCAAGTTGTGATATCACTGGAGCTATCATTCCCTGGAACGGAGAAGGCGTTTGTCTCATTAATGATGCCTGGGGAAAAGGCTTCGTTCAAACCGGAAAGGGGTCTTACATTCCCCTACCGGGAAGTTCGTTATCCATAACCATAACGGGGCCACCACTGCCCAAACGGGACCATTGCCCAATCTGTCGCCTTTCACCTCATCCCAGCTCACGAGTCCAGTGAGGTCTACATATCGCTGGACTTTTCCGCAGATGGAAACACTTTGGCGAGTGCGGGTGGCCGTACGGTGAGGTTTTGGTGCACAGCTACGTGGAAGGAAAATCAAGATGCAATCCATCTTGATTCAGTTGCCCACTCCGTTCGTTATTCGTCATCTGGCGAACGTCTTGCCATCGCGACAGAGAACAATATCTGCATTTATAATACAGCAACTAGGCAGCGCATCAAAGCGTTCAAGGGCCATTCAGGTGGCACCTTCGCACTCACATGGACGCTCCAGGGAACATACCTTCTCTCAGGGGGCGGTAAACGCGATCCTACCGTTCGGGTGTGGGAAGCATTGAAGGGGGAGGAGATCAAAACCTTCCGTGGTCACAATGACAAGATCAGCACCATTTCTGTCAATGAGTCCAGCACCATCATCACTTTCCGCATCTTCTGACGGCAGTATCCGCCTCTGGCCGTTCCCGAAATCCAACGTACTCGATGTCTCTGCCGGCGCGTTTTGGTGTCACATTCTTCAGCGGAGGCAAATGACCAGAGGATATCGCAGTGGGCACTGCCCTCGACGGGACTGGTGTCGGTATGTTATACGTTGATTTCTCATAATTTCATCATCTCATTTCGCGGATTTTAGACAAAGACTCAAACGAAAGTTACTCACTGGCACAAGGTATGTTCTCGTTATCGACTCTCATAACACAATTCGAACATTCCACAGACCTGTACCATCACGCTCACTATGGATGAGACCGCCTACACTACAATCATAACGCGGGGGAAGTTGACTACGGTTTTGGAGATATTCACACGATACATCAAGGCAAATTCCAGCGACTACGTCTGCTTCGGGCACCGTTCGATTATTTATACACGCACGGGGTGATTGGGAATCCGCGCTTAAAGATGCAATTCGGGTGAGTTATACCGACTAACACTGGACTCCTTCAAGATGTACTAACTTGGATCGTGACATAGTCCATTAGCATTCAAAAGTCGTTGATAGGCTATATGGCCAAGGGCATTGCCCACTATGGATTGAAGCAGATTCGGGAAGCGAAGATTGCATTGATCTCGCGTTGAGGTTCGCGTCTGGAGATTCAGCAACCCATCATCTTCTTGTTTTGATCAGGGTGGGTTACATTTATTCTTACATGTTCGGTGCTTCATTACGATTTTCAGGCCATTGCGATGTTCAATGCAACTCTATACGATGAAGCAATTGCGTATGTTAATGACATAGCCGAGGTTTCTCACGATGCCGATCTTCTTATTTGTCAACTCGTGCAAGTGAGTATCAATTCTGGTTCGTGTTCTGAATCTGAGACTGATTGTTCTGCGCTTCGCGCATCAGGTATACTTCTATGCCGAAATGGCACTCGCTGCCTCGAAGAGCAACAATCGCGATAAAGCTATCACGTACATCAATGCCGCTATCGACATCGCTAACAGTTGTTTCCTTCAAACAATGGACTTTTCTGTCTACATGCAATTCGTCGTGGTACGTTGATACAATATACGACGCAACATGATATGTGTGCTCAAACCGCGCTTTTTTGCAGATTTTCGGGTGGGACCTCAAGTCGTTGTGGCAGACCGTAAGGAAGTATAAATGTCTTATACTCGCCCGGACGTGTAACATCGAAGCACTCGAGTTCTACCTGTCCCTTATGGAAGATTCCGACAAAGCTCAAAAGGCCAGCTTACGTGCTTGGTTCGCCGGTGAGTATTTTCAGTCATGTCAACCATGCTGCCGTCCTCAACTATCTTTCATCCAGAATTCAAGCATGCAGGGTGTATGTCTGCAGCGAAGCAAGCGGCGCTGTTGCGTTGAAAATACCGAGGTCTTTTATGCAGTTACCAAAATATTTCTCGTGTCCCCTTTGTACTTGCGTCGTGTACTGCTCATAATATGAACGCAGATCAAAGATTTTTCAGTGCTTACATGCCACGAGTCCTTCCTCACCACCTACTGTGAATGTCCTTTGTGCACATGACAATGATCATGTTTGCCCAGCGCGTGCTCTTCACCGTCAATTAGTTGAAAGTCCAGCATCTGATACTTTTTTTAACAAAAATTCCAGCTTTATGTGCATCGAGAGTGAGACTCTTTGCAGGACAGTACTAACTACTCTTCAATGGAGGCCCATGCTCCGGTAGATCCTGCTGACGATGTGAACTCACCGAGAACATTTGGGCTTGACGCACTTGCAATTGTATGTCACATGGGTTGGTTTCGCGGAAGAAAAATCGTGTGACTTTCATGCCTTCGTCGGTGTGCACAAGTTCGCAGTCAGCGCCTCAGCCATCTGCGGCACGCCGTGCGCTTATCTCTGAGGCCAAGAAGGACTAAAGCACTCCAAACTGTTCTCGCCCTCGGCGAATCACTCTATCTGGTCCGCGTGCTACCTCAATATCGTCAAGCATGCCTCCAAACATCGTACCTGATCCAGGATCGTTGTCCCTTTAAGCATGCTCCTGCAGGAGATACTATGCGATGGCGTCATCGAACTTCGCGATCCTCTATGCGATCTCAAGGACCTGATGGATGAGGGTGTCTGTCCGTATGGCTGTTTCGTCAGTCTGAACGTCGAGTGGAAGTGGTGAATGGAATGGCTGTATCGAATGGTGTGTCTACATATTCTGGGTTTGTTAGTGATACGTGCGCTGAACGACCACTCATAAGTTAGGCGGAGATGTCTCAGGTGAGTATTTGCGCTCTTGCCCTTGCAGAAATCTTTTACTCCTACGCATATATGCTTGTCTTTGAATATATTTAAGATATGAAGAGCCACGACGGTGTTGATCCTTCGTATTTTGCAGTCACTAGCGTACAACATCTCGACGGGCTGGTTCACTCACTCACAACAGCGCTAACTCTGCGACAACCCTATCGGGTTATTCTCGCGTTTACGCAGTGAGTATGTTTATGTTTCTGTCCTCGCCTGCCCATAGTTCCTCAACAAGGTGTCCCTGTCTCACAGTTCCACCTACCCACTGTTGTGCTATCTAACAGAATGTGGATGTTGTTGCAAGAAGACTGCATCTGCAACGGTCTTTCCAATCCACTCAAATTCGTGTTTCGGAGTTGGTCGGTTGGGCTGTGGTAGAGGGGAGCTTCAGCAATGTTCGATATTGTCATGGATTCGGTCGATATGGCACATTTCGGTTCGCGCGTTACGTTTTCTCCGGTTTAAACACAGTTCACAGTGATCGAATATGAAGGGAGTAGTCAACCAGTACTCACCAGTTCTTCTGCTGGTCTCTCTCTCGCTGGTAGCAAGCGAGCAACGAGGCTGCAGCGCTGAGTCTTGTATTTGTCGTAGGCATAGATCTTGGGAGGCACCGCTAATCGATTCGTAGGTTCGATGTTTCGCCCAACCACAACCCTTACTGCGTGGATGTTTACGGTAATTTGAGGAAGCCATTTCGCAGGCTTTGACGCTGATGTGCTTTGCGCCCATCTATCTGTGCCAGCATGGTACACATTTCTTATTATGTTCGTGTTCTCATCAGTTTCATTCCCTCGGCCATCTGTACCTGCCGCCGAAATCTCCATGAGATCCGCCGGAAGTCAGACTTTGGGTGCTTCACTTGAAGCATTCATTCAGTCTTCCCCCACGTAAAACCTTCTTTCTCGTTGTAAACTTGCAGGCAGTGACGGGTATGGCCTGGGGCCAGGCCATAAGAACATCGCGTCTTATCCGCACGCGCAGAGTTTTATATTTTTCTTCGGGAAGAAAACAGCAGCCCACCACAGGTGATCATAGACACGCTTGTCATCCAAGTCCCAACTTTCTGTTTTTTCATGTCTACGATACGGTCGAGTGGATCGAGATTAATGCCGATGGGCGGTAATCGGTTCGGGTTCTTCTGCAGGCCGTAGGTTGCCTTCACATTAATAAAGGCGCCCTAATGAGGCACAGTGAGTCTGGATCGTGATCGATTGATCCATGAAATGATATTTGGCCCTGGTTATAGTCAGTGAGCTTCGCTTCAGCATTGCCTTAGCATATCTTCCGAATCAAATGTTCTTAACACCTTTATAAACGCTGAGAGCTGAATCCTCATGGTTATGGGCAAGAAACGATCCACTCTGTTTGCCCGTATGACGAAGCCGTGCCATTGAACTTTGGAAAGTCGCGACGATGTTGACCACGGCCTCGGTAATCCGGGTATGTTGAACTCCCGAAGGGGTGTTATTTTGGACATTTGTATGCTTATTTCTCGGGATCTCTTGAGTAACAGCTTGGCGCGTCAATACAATGGGAGAATAAAGTAAGAATCGATTGGGGCTAGGCCTGGCTAGGAAGAATCCAGATACAGCCTGAGAAGGTCTTCGAAGTAAGTGCCAGTTGCTGTTTTCAAAATGTCACACATCTGTCAGACGAGGCTACTAACTCTGCGCAGGTGTGGTAAGTACATGGCTGGGTAGGTCTAATCGATTCCAAATGCCGTTGTCGATGTCGGCTTGACCTTACGGCCGTCAGGTCTGGTCAATTCTAAAAGGACATTGTCAATGTCGGCTTGACTTTATGTCCGTCAGGTCTGGTCAATTCTAAAAGAACACTATCAATGTCGGCCTGACCTCACTGTCATCCTCTCGTAAGTACTATGCGGACCTTTGATCCACCACCACAATCGGTTGAACCGTCACCTGGGACACGTTCTACGCCTTGTGGCTTGTCACAGAGTATCTTCGTCCCAATCCTCGTTGTATAGAGCCCAAGTTACAAGGTTTAGCAATACCACATGGGAAGGTCTAGGTAGATAAACTCGGGTCCTATACAGCGAGGATTAGAACAAGGTACTTTTCACAAGGTGTCGAACGTCTCCCATGCGAACCGACGCGGTGGTAGTCAAATCAGGAAACATTTATGATCCGCGTAAGTAATTTACGAAAGGAGAGAGGAGAACGGCCGTAAGGTCAAGTCGACATTGAGGACATTTTGGAATCCACTAGACCTTCAAGCATAGCAGTGAGCCTATAACCACGCGGGAAGGAAGCATCTTACCTTGGGAAATGTCGGTGATTGATTGAATTCTTGCCCTGGTTGGTTCACAAGTTTGGACGTATGTGCCTACGGACCTGCATATCCACTTACGATAAGAGCCCCTGATGTTCAGTGCCTAACGAATACCCGAATACCGAGACAGTATAAAAAAGCACAGCGAACATACTCAGTACAAGACACCCGCAATCCCTCTGCTAAGCCTTGCTCAACTATAATCAGCCTCTAGTAAAATGTCATCACATCTCACTCTGGTGTCGCCATCCACTGCTGTAGTGGCAGAGCAAATCGCGATCAGCACTACTACCGAAGAGGTCACACAGCAGGTCACAGAACACGTCACGAAACGCGTCACACAACAGGTCACAGAACACGTCACAGAAGTGTCCCAGACGTTTGAAAGTCATCACGAGTCCATCTCCGTGGTTGTAGTGTTGCCCAATGGGCAACGTATGGTCACCAGTTCGAAGGACAACACACTTTGTTTGTCGGATTTGACGACGAAGAAGGTATTGAAACGTCTGGTAGGGCATCTGAGTGATGTGACTGGATTGGCGGTATCACGAGACGGGAAATTCATAGCAAGCTGTGATATCACTGGAGGTATCATTCCCTGGAACGGAGAAAGTGGAGTTTGTCTCATTAATGATGCCCGGGGAGCCGGGTTCATTAAAACCAAGCTCACTGCCCCTGCCCAAAACGGGACCGCTGCCCAACTTGCTGTCGCTCTTCAACTCATCGCAGCCCACCAGTCCAGTGAGGTCCATGTATCGCTGGACTTCTCTGCAGATGGAAAAACTTTGGCGAGTGCGGGTGGCCGTACGGTAAGGTTTTGGTGCACAGCTACGTGGAAGGAAATCAAGATGCAATCCATCTTGATTCAGTTGCCCACTCCGTTCGTTATTCGTCATCTGGCGAACGTCTCGCCATCGCGACAGAGAACAATATCTGCATTTATAATACAGCAACTAGGCAGCGCGTCAAAGCGCTCAAGGGCCACTCAGGTGGCACCTTCACACTCACGTGGGCGCTCCAAGGGACATACCTTCTCTCAGGTGGCGGTAAACGCGATCCTACTGTTCGGGTGTGGGAAGCATTGAAGGGGGACGAGATCGAAGCTTTCCGTGGTCACACTGACGCGGTCAGCAACATTTCTGTCAATGAGTCCAGCACCATCATCACTTCCGCATCTTCTGACGGCAGTATCCGCCTCTGGCCGTTCCCGAAATCCAACGTACTCGATGTCTCCGCCGGCGCGTTTTGTGTCACATTCTTCAGCGGAGGCAATGACCAGAGGATATCGCAGTGGGTACTGCCCTCGACGGGACTGGTGTCGGTATGTTATCGTTGATTTCTCATAATTTCATCATCTCATCTCGCGGATTTTAGACAAAAACTCATGAGAAAGTCACTCACTGGCACAAGGTATGTTCTCGTTATCGACTCTCATAACACAATTCGAACATTCCACAGACCTGTACCATCACGCTCACTATGGATGAGACCGCCTACACTATAATCACGACGAGAGGGGTGTTGACTACGGCTTTGGAGATATTCACACGATACATCAAGGCAAATTCCAGTGACTACGTCTGCTTCGGGCACCGTTCAATTATTTATACACGCATGAATGATTGGGAGTCCGCGCTTAGAGATGCAATTCGGGTGAGTTGTACCGACTAATACTGGACCCCTTTAAGATATACTAACGTGGATCATGGCATAGTCCATTAGCATTCAAAAGTCGTTGATAGGCTATATGGCCAAGGCCATCGCCCACTACGGATTGAGGCAGTTTCGGGAAGCGAAGATTGCATTTGATCTCGCGTTGAGGTTTGCGACTGGAGATTCAGCAACCAATCATCTTCTTGTACTGATCAGGGTGGGTTACATTTTTTCTTACATGTTCGGCGCTTCATTACTATTTTCAGGCCATTGCGATGTTCAATGCAACTCTATACGATGAAGCAATCGAGTATGTTAATGACATGGCCGAGGTTTCTCACGATGCCGATCTTCTTATTTGTCAAATCGTGCAAGTGAGTATCAATTCTGGTTCGTGTTCTGGATCTGAGACTGATTGTTCTGTGCTTCGCGCATCAGGTATACTTCTATGCCGAAATGGCGCTCGCTGCTTCGAAGAGCAACAATCGCGAGAAAGCCATCGAGCACATCAATGCGGCTATCAGAATCTCTAACAGCTGTTTCCTTCAAACAATGGACTTTTCTGTCTACATGCAATTCGTCGTGGTACGTTGATACAATATACGACTCAACATGATATGTGTGCTCAACCGCGCTTTTTTGCAGATTTTCGGGTGGGACCTCACATCGTTGTGGCAGAACCGTAAGGAAGTATAAATGTCTTATACTCGCCCGGACCTGTAACATCGACGCACTCGAGTACTACGTCTCACTTATGGAAGATTCCAACCAAGCTCAAAAGGTCAGCTTACGTGCTTGGTTCGCCGGTGAGTATTTTCAAGTCATGTCAACCATGCTGCCGTCCTCAACTATCTTTCATTCAGAATTCAAGCATGCAGGGTGTATGTCTGCAGCGAAGCAAGCGGCGCTGCTGCGTTTGAAAATACCGAGGTCTTTATGCAGTTACCAAAATATTTCTCGTGTCCCTTTGTACTTGCGTCGTGTACTGGCTCATAACATGAACGCAGATCAAAAATTCTCCAGTGCTTACACGCCACGAGTTTCACCACCCGCTGTGAATGTCCTTTGTGCACATGACAATGATCATGTTTGCTCAGCGCGTGCTCTCCACTGTCAATGAGTTGAAGTCCAGCATCTAACAAAAAACCCAGCTTTATGTCCATTGAGAGTGAGACTCATTGCAGGACAGTACTAACTAGTCGTCAATGGAGCCCCATGCTCCGGTCGATACTGCTGACGATGTGAACTCACCGAGAACAGTTGGGCTTGACGCGGCCAAAGAAGATCGATGCCTCAGGATGTGACAAGTCCTCCACCCTCAACACGAATATCGTCCAAGATGGCGGGGTCGGGAGATCATGCATATGAGGAGGCATGAGTAAATGGTGTTATTAAAGCAGACAGGCAAATGACGGTGCCAGATTGAATAGCTTCCTTTATAGAGCCTGCGAGACTCGTTGTCTCAGGATACGGAGTCGACTGTACAGGAAATGAAAATGCTACCGGATTCTGGAATTGGTTCGGAACCCATCGATCATCGCGTTCAACACATTGAATAGAGTGGGAATATAGCGCCAAACGTTCACCCAACGTACTGGTAACTTGCACTCAAACAAAAGCTACTTAACACGTCTGAATACTCATTGCCATCGGGCTTACTCGCAGGTCATATTTCTAGCGCAAGCAAACCCTGATCGTGCTCGATTCACCCCCCACCGGAAACTTGGCACCGATTGATCATTGATGTTTAAACAGCCCAAGACTATCCGAAGTTCGAACGCATCTCCTGTTATATGGGTTTTACGGTGTTGGCTTGGCGAACCGTGACAAATTGACAATGGTCAATGAGAACTCGAGGTAATGATGTGCCATCTAACTTATCAACTTTGAAGCACTGTCCCTCGAGCTGTTGCGAGAGATCGCTCTTCATCTCAATCTTCAAGACGTCCTCACCCTCAGGATGGTATTAAAGCTATGCCGTGGAATAGCTTCGATCATGGTGATGCTCCGCTAATAGCTATCCCCATGTCTGTGGTCCTCGCCTGGTCGTCATTTACAAAGAAAAACTAAGGTGTCTGCCACGAGATCACCGTTTTCTGCCGGCATTTCTACAAAGTGGCGTGCATACTTGTCGGATTGGCGAGTGCCCGAGTAAAGCACAACATCCTTTGAAGACCCTAACCCCAAGAACAGGATATATCCAAATCGAAACGAGGGTCGATCAGACTGCTATCTGCGTGTACATACCAACGAAACAAATGGTCGTCTCAGGAAATATTCGAGCCAGATTGACAAGAAAAATGGAGACCACAAATAACAAGTTATACAACATAAACATAGCGAAAATGGAGTAAGATTGTGATCAGAACAAGGCACTATGTAGTAAGTCAAAATGAAAGCATGCAGAACGTCCCAAATTCCCTTCAGTTTAGGTTGATGCCAGAAGTCAAAGGGACCTCATATTCGTCGCACGTCACCTCAGAGAAAGCGAAGTATTCTGACCAACTTTGGGGTTGCCATACTAATGGACGAAAAAAAACGTCTTTAGCAAAAAACCCTTTGAAAAGCAGTAAAACTTACCAATGTCAGTCCGGGCGTGGCATCGGCAAGCGTATGCCAATGCACCGCCAGAGGGACTACCATGCAGTTGAAGAGCGCATTCACCGCCAGCACACTAGGGATACCCGTGAATTTACCGGCATGGCTGGCATCAGTGGTGAATTCCATATGGGGCGCCACCAGAGGCGTCATTAATACCACCCTTTCGTTGACAGTAGGTTCTTTGTACACAGCCATGCTGATCTTGGAGGGAGAAGGCCTCGCCATCTCAACCTCCTTTCCACGTGCGCAATCAGTAGTTGATTTGCAGACTTTGAAGGGGAATATCGACGAAGAAGCCGTTTTCTTGTAGTCGGTGTGGTCCCGGTCGAGGCCAAGTTGCTGGCCATCGGCGAAGGAGAGGATATAGCAATGGGCCATATTTGATGCCTAGGTGTTTGCCATGCCCACATACTGGAGAATTCGTGCACGTGCAAGAGGGTTCGACAAACCGCCATGTCCATTGCTACACGTCTGAGGGTAGGGACCAGGGAATGGGACGCACTGGCCGTCGACCAAGTGTGTCCCAATTGGGCACGAGTTATGGGGACCAGGGACGCATTTGCCATCGATCAGGTGTGTCCCAATTTGGCACAGGTAGGAGGGGAATGAGTGTCTGGGGTGCACACCCCATTGTTCATGTGAAACCCAACCGGGCAGCACCCTCCGCGCTTAGAACCGCCTCCGTTCTCATGCGTCCATACGTGACCCTTGGCGCAGCACTGTCCCGAAATGTCAAATAAGAATTATTGATCGGAACTCAGACCGAAACCATACCTTGCCTAACTGTGCGGGCTTGTCGATCCATGTGAGACCACTCACATCTTGACAACATTTCTTTTCTTTGGTGTCCTGCTCAGCTATTCAGTATTAATTCCGAAAATATATGTACCGACTTACCGCGTCAAAAACTCAACACCATGGCAGATTTCTTTGACTTCTGTCCGACGGCACTTCGATTGACCATCGCTATCGTGAACTATTTCCCAGCCATCAGTGGGCAGGCCTGACGATATACATCAATTGAGCATACTGGTGAAGGTGGATTTGACCGCAGAATAGTACACCTACCTGCTTTCCTAGCATATTCCTCACAGGCAGAAGCACAGGGACCATCGCATTTCGAACCAACATGGAAGGCGGCCTCAGCGTGTTGAGAAAGTACGATAAAGGCTTGTGAGAGAGCTAAAGCGGTTATAAAAATAAGTCGCATCGTTGTAGATGGCATACTAGAGAAGTTGTAGTGTGCCTTTTAAATACTGTTGTTAGCGCTTACGCTTAAACCCCTGTATAGGAGAGCAGGTGATTGCCATCGGAGTTCAAGCTTCAAGAACAATGATGCACATAGCATCAGAGAATCCAGCTCCCCTGGTTCGTCTGATGTTCTTAATGTGGAAGCAATATGCCCTGTATAATTTCGGAATAGTCGTATGCTAGTAGCTGGAAATATATCAAGTAAGTTCTTTCTAAATTGGCAAGTCAGTGACGCAAACCAGAGGGAGAACCACCTTACTTGCGCACCGGCGTTAACGAGCTTGTTGCTCATTGTGACAATAAGATAGTAACTTTCCAGTCTATCATCGAATGTTGCCCTGGATAGAAATTCGTCGGGTCAGCTGCGAATTATTTACTTGCTGGAGTTACTGCAGTGGGATGAGAACCAAGGGTGTTAGCAAGATACACATAGACCAGATCAGAATCATGTACTGAGGACAGGCTCGGAGCGAGTAACCAACAACGTGCGTGAAATTGTATGCCCACTTACAACCACAACGTAAAACTTGCGATGTCAGTGTCAGCGCCAGCGGCCATACGAACGACGGAGAGAAGTGAAGCTTCCGACGGGTTTCATGACACCCAAAGGGTGCACGCCAAGACGGCTAATGCGCAGATCGAAATGTGCCGGTGACATATCCAAAAAGTCCGTCGAGATTAATGATGGAAGGAACGAGCCTGCGTAAGTTCGGAATACGCGTATGGCAGTAGCCGGAAACATATCAAGTAAGTTCTTTCCAAATCGACGAATCTGCAGTGATGAAGATCAGAGGGAAACCGAACTTACCTGTCAGTTCAATATCAATAAAATATCCGTTATGCGGGTGAGATAACTTTGTGGCCCGTGGGGTGATTGGCGCTAACGAATCACGCACATTCTGGATATATCATCGGCGCATTGGCCCCAGGCTGACAGGATTACTTGAATATTTATTCAAACCCAGATTTACCAATCATTCCTGCCTTACTCGGATCCTCAAAGTTCCAGAAAACATAAGGATACGTAGAGGACTCGCGAAGATTAACGAGGTACGAGAAAAAGAAAAATCGAACCGACAAAAACTGAAGTACATCATGTGAGCCGTGACTCGCGTACTCGTCCATTCAACTACGCAACTGAACTCTCTTCAATAAGGAGTCGGGGTCCTTTTGGTGTTTGAACCGAGTAGGGATGTCGAAGGCGTCCCATGGCCATAATTCGGTAACAACATACCCTTTCATATCGTGGGTGCATGTTTAGTCTTGAATAAGTTATTCTTTCGCTGACCTCGGATGGCATTTGTCACGAGTGCTCGGTTGATCTTGAGTGAGAGAGATATGCTTGTTTCACGACAGCAGATCTCACGAACACTCATTTTTTTAAAGCTTCTGCCTATGAGGAACTCTTTCACACCTTGGTATTTTTTCCACCTAAATGCACCTTCCTTTCATCCCACTGACATTGCACCCTGTACTTCAACGATTATATCCGGATCCAATGTCTCGCTTGGCTGGTTTTCAACAACCTCTGGTTTGATCGGTACGCAGTACTGTGAGCACAGCAAATCCGCGATCATTTATTCCACTTATCAATTGGCATCGCACTTGTAAGTCGGAGCTTCTAGTACAGATATAATTCGGCACATAACTAATTAATACAAGGTATCTCCTCAAGGTACCGCTTCTACTCAAAGATCAGCGAGTCATGTTGGATGCTGACGTGTGTCCACCATCCTCCCCCTCGGATTAAGTACAGGATGGTGTGGTTGTGATGAACGGTCTCAAAATAGGTCTCCTGGCTGTACGAATATCTGGGACTGGGACAAGCTTTTCGAAATATGCGACCAATGTGCAAGGTATTTTCTGGTGAGGGCGCTTCCATTGCATATCCTGCACTGTAGAGTGGTGGCGTGAACGGTCTTATATATCCTGCGTGTCAATGAAAATTTGATCATGTATTGTTTGGCTGTGGCGACCGTCATGAAGTGGGGTCATTGAATGGCTGTACACGCAGTTTGACTATGGTGATGCAATTCCAGGGAACTGAAAATTTTCAGACGAGTAGCAGGGGACGGTAGACTCTAAGCTAACGAGGGTGAGCCTGTGTTTTGTATTTGTCGTAGGCTCAGATTCCGGGTGGTACCACTAATTGTTAACTCGTAGGTCCAATGTTTTGCCCAATCACAACTCCGATCATTTCAGGAAGCCTTTGACGCTGTCAGATGTATTGAAACTCTGCGCCCATCTATCTGTGCCAGCATGGTACACACTTCTTATGATGCCCGTGTTCTGATCAGTTTCATCTCCTCGCCATCGGTACCTAAAAATCTCTATCAGATTCTGGAAGATGGTACAGGATAGCACCTAGCACCCGGAGTCGGAGTTCGTCACTGCTTCACTTGAAGCACCAATTTCAGTCTTCCCCCATGCGAGACCTTCTTTCTAAACTTGCAGGTGATGATGTACATGGCCTGGGGCCAGGCCAAAGGCACATCCTAAACACAGCGTCTTATCTACACGCGCAGAGTTTTATATTTTTCTTCAGGAAGAAGCAGCAGCCCGCGGCCGCCACAGGGGATCTAGACACAGTTGTCATCCAAATCCCAATTTTCTGTTACGTTGTGTCTATGACATGGTCAGATGGATCAATATTAATGCCGGTGGACGGTAATGGGCGGTATTGATTGACTTACAATTTACAGGGAGATTCCTGATAATGCCACATCCAAAACACAAGTCAGTCGAATACCCGAGTGGAAGGTAACGCTTCGTGAGTCACCTTCATATTATTGATAATAATGTAAATGAAGGCGTCTTTATGACCAGATGATTGGCATGGATCCCTGAAATGACATTTGGCCCTGCCAGTGGTTATAGTGATGAGTTTTGCTTCAGCATTGCCTCAACATATCTTCCGAATCACATTGTCTCGGAATACCATGTATAAACACTGAGAGCTGAATCCTCATGTTTGTGAACAAGAAGAGAATAACCCCGTTTGCCCATACGACGAAGCCGTGCCATTGAACTTTGGCAAGTCGTGACCAGCGACAGACACAGCTGGGGCAATGTGCAGCACGGTTTGTTGAACTTCAGACGGGATGTTATTTCTGGACATTTGAGTGCAGTTTATTAGACTATGCATCGAGTAACAGCTTGGTGACAGTTCGGAAATAAAATGGGGGAGTATTTAAAATAAGAATTGAGTGGGGCTAGCCATGGGCGTTCGGTCGACCGGGCGAGTTGAAATTGACAATGATATTTTAGAATAGATACAGCTTAAAGCACAGCAGTGAGCGCCAGTGCAGCTATCACCACGCGGGACGGAAGCGTCTTGCTTTTGGAAATAGTGGGGATCAATCAAATGCCAGTGAACGTCAACCCCAGCGCTAAAGTTAGACGCATGTGCCCTCACGTGCCCCTTCCTTTCCAAACACTGCAGCAAAGTCATTGTCTACTGCTCACAGTGGGCTGTATGCTACAGATACAACAGCCGTTTCGCCCGGTTTTTTTTTTTTTTTGAATCCAATTTTTGTCCTTTGCAGAGTAATACTCTATGTAGGACATTACATTCTAGTCTTCGCCCGGTTTACTGGCCATGTCGTTGCATATCCACGAAATGCATAGGCCACCCTGAGGATTTTGACACCGGCAGAGATGATCTCGTCCATACCGTGCACTCAACATTCAGCACTATGACCCGCAATTCTGTCGACGTTTTTCGAAATGGCCGGATCCCAGGCATACAGTGAATATCTTTCAAACTAGTGAGTTTTGGCTCACCGAGTCCCATACTTACTGTATAATACTCGGATGGGAAAAAGACTCAAAAAGTAGGCAATAGAAGCTAGAGTTTAAAAGTCTGGTTGGGTTCGGTCTTTTGCTAATTTTGGCAAGACCGGACCCAGACCAGTCTGTCTAAACTCAATTTCATACTACAACCTGGACTGAACCCTCCGAGACTGGTTGTGTGTGACTGCGACATGGTTTGCAGTCGGTTGCCAACCGGTTGCAGATACAACCGGTTGGCAACTGTGTAAGACTGGTCAGGACTGGTATGACTGATGAAATATACTTGTAGAATGACGGAAATGTAACACTAGTATAGTACAGGGGAAATCGGTATCATACTAGTACAACGTGTTTACCACCAGGCATACTTAGCATACTGTCTACCTCGCCTCAAAAAAAATAAGACTCATTCTCTTACTCCACAACCCTCCAATTTATGATGTTGAATCCACGGAAGTCTTCATGCAAGTGGATGGCAACCGCAAAAGCTCTCGCTGGCTCTGAAACTTGTAATGCAACTCTGAAAGGCTCTCATTCAAGACCCCCGAAGTCACCAAAGAATTCTAAATGAAAAAGACCAGTAGTCAGTGAGGAAGAGTCTGACAGCAGCAGTTATTCAAGCCCTCCAGAAAATCAATGCACCTCTAAGAAGAAAGCATCCAAACGTGTCCGGAAAGGGAAAGCTCCAGCCCCCCCAGTTGACGTTGAGGAAGTGCATGACCTTGCCGCCGTGGAAAGTGAGCCTGAAGTGATAGGGTATGACTCTAGTATCGAGGACCGCGACAGTGATAATGACGAAGACGAGGCAAGTAAAAGGATACTGTAGAAAATCAGTGTTAGCTCACGGGCATGCACAATAGCAGGGAAATGATCTGGGGGAACAACACAAGGCAGATCTCCCAGATCTATTGATAATGAAGAAACAGTGGGCTAGTGATCTACTTACCATGTTTACGGAGAGTGCGTGGTGAAATTTGTCGGCATTGATGGTGTAGTAGATACAAAGAAAGGACGCTGGTGTATCATTTGCAAGTGAGTCAGTATAAAATATCTTGTGATGGGCAATCAACTTACCATAATTCCGAAGGGATGATGAAAATTTGTAAAGGATAATGGGAAGCGGAAGGTGTTTCATCTAGGTAGTAATTCTTCATGCCGTCAACACATATGCAGCCACTACAAGTTCTACAAGGCCAGATGTAGGGAGTTAAAGATCGGGAGAACCACTATGCGATGCCTTGTGAAATGTTGTGAGAGCTGGAGAAAGAGTCGAAAGGAAAGCAGATGAAGATTGATAGATTGTTCCAGAAGACAGAGAAGAAGCAGTTAAAGGAGTTTTCAAGAGATTCCGTACTGCATGCAGTTGCAGAATTTGTTGTGTGTGACGATCAAGTGAGGCCTGTGCCATATTCATATAATCGTGTTATACTGATTGTTTACTACATTTAGTCTCTAGCATTGGCAAACAAGACCACATTTGGAACTGCTTAGTTGCAATGCGTCCAGCTGCAACAATAGTAGATTTACCTTCAACGCACGATATCACAAACATATATTCACAACTCGTTCATCAAGCTCATCAAGGATATCAAGGATGAGATGCAGGTATGTGTTTTTTTAATAGATAAATACATTTTCTAACATATATAATAGTCTGTAAATACTGGCCGCATCTCAACAACTACCGATCTCTGGTCCATTGACCAGACCAAGGCATCATTCCTGGGACTTACCGCGCATTGGATTCATATTGAGAAGGAAAGATGGGATCTACAGTCACACGTCATTGTGTTCCGTGGTGTCTCTGGTGCGCACAGTGGAGATAATCTTGGAAGGTACATAGTCAGCTTATGCGAGCGAGTGGGTATCATTTCTACCCAATCTACAAAGGTATTTCTTGCTCTATCTCACCTCTGAACACTACTGACTCAGATGAATTCATTGAACTCAGCTTTTCGTTGTGACGGCCGATAATACCAGAATGACACAACCTGTGACAAGATAGAACACGTTTTGCATCGCTGCCACATTTACTCCTTCAATGCTGAAGAACACCACCTCCCCTGCCTTGCTCACGTTCTGAATCTACTATCATTGCTATCATGTCCATCATCTCTCGCATTGCGCTGTGGAAACTACTACTGCAATCTGGAATTTGATCCTTTACTGACAAACAGCCGTGTCTTGGGAGGATTGCTGGATGTTGTTGCAGCTGTGCGCACTCTTGCAATTAAGGTACATTTCTGACATTGAGATTTGTAGTACCGCTAACGATCTAACAGATACAATGCTAAAATCAATGAATTGAATACTTTCAGGTGCTTCAAGTGAAGTGTGGTGTGAAAATCTCAACCTGACTAGGCACTTGTAAGTACTTAGCCAGTATATGTCTAAGCTCTGCCTATGCTGCTATACTTGCAAACAATAAAGCAAGAACGTTCGACCCAAGGGAAAAGCTACAAAGGACAACTCAAGATCAAAGACTCAAAAGAGCGCTAAAGCGCGGGAATAGCGCGTCGCAAGATAGAGCGCTAATGCGCGGGAAAGGAAAGGCGGAAGTCAAGAAAGCAGACACTGAGTCAAAGGAGGGTATGGATAGCAAGTGAG
>NW_024540999.1:0-12358 GCF_016647625.1 Suillus subalutaceus
TCATGGGGCTAAAAACGAACTCAAAGAAGCTCACCCAGTACTCCGCCAAAGGCTGAGAGGCCAAGACCAATAAAGAATGCACGGATTGTCCACGGGTTCAGAGACGTCGTCGTCCACCGATATGACGTTCGTAGCAATATCACGTTCATCGGAGAGCACGCCTTCCTCGCTGTCAGCATCAACGTTGCTTCTCCTATCGAACGAATTGTCACTAGTGCTAAGAGCTTTCTCGCTGGGCACAGTGTGCTCGCTGATCGCCCCTGCAGCAGTTAGACTCATCGTAACTGATAAAATAGTACTGCAAGAGAAGCGAGAAGTTTCAGCTATCAGCAGACTATAAGTATTTACATCAAAGATATATAGGTTACCGTTCTCGTCATTGTAAATCCGTATGGTGACCAATGACCATGTGTGTCTCGTGTCTGAAGGTACCTTGTCATTCGGAGGAGTCTAGTGGAAATACGTCTATTTCGGTATTTGGAATACCATAACGTTGGTCAAATAGCCTCGTTAATCAGTTCATCACGTGACTTGAATGATCGTTAGTAGTTTAGTAGTTAGTAGTTTTCTACGCTAAAACTGTTCGCGTGGACTCCGGGCCCGATGATGATGGAGTACTTCAGGTCGGCGTTACTCCTAAGGCATGGATGTGGTCCCCGAGATATCCGGCGTTCCCGGACTCCACAACTCTCAGACTTTCTGATCTCGGGGAGCTCGGACTTCGACTTTTCGCCCCGTTCGCCCCATTCGTGTCATTCGTGCCAAAGAAATATATATATATTAATATTGTCATATCGATAGACCAAAATCCAGAAATTTTACTCTAGTAGTCGCTTTTATTTATTATTGGAGCGACGCCAAACTGGAGGCGCTCATGCTAGCTACTTCAAGTTTGCAAGTAACGCAAGTCGTCATCCTTACTTGAAGAGTACTAGTACAACGACTGCGGACCGTCATCATCATGTACGGAAACCCTGACATGTATCATATATATGTTTTCGATGGAGATGGAAAGACGATCTCACTTAAGTGCCAGAGAAACTTGAACTAAGAAGAGCCTCGAGCACGATTTACCTTTGACAACATTGTAGTGTCTTGCGCGGCCAGGGCTTCGTTACTTGACCACGAAGGTCACCTACGTACTAGTAGCATAGTACCACATCACCATGTGCAGCTGGTCGCAGATGTGCGTGCACGCCGTAATTCCAAGGTCTCGTCACAGCATTTATACCGTACCACACAAGCTCTTAGTACTAGTAGGCAGGACAACCTTCAAAGTACGTACATCACGCGCGCTTGAGCTTTACCGCAATTTTCTGAGGATTAAAGACGTGTATATATCAGCTGTGAATCTTGTATCCTAAAAACCATATGGCTCCAGCCGTCTGATGCACTTGGGTTGTGGTCTCTTCCTTCCCCTTTTTTGGGGGTCTGGCCATAAGGAAGCACTGTCCTGAAATGGCGGAGCATCGTCCTCGCTGGGAGCCTGGCCCTACTGCTTATCATGCCTGCAGGAGGAATGTTCACAACAGTGACACAGTCTCAGGTGGTTAACACTACATCAAATGAAGGCAGCAGCGTGAGGCAATCAAATCAATCAAACGTCAAACTTGACGACCTGCTCCCCACTCCCTCGCTCAATCTTGATCAGCTTCTTCGCCACACAAGCATATATCGTTCGTGTGCCACCCGCGCTACCACCACCTTCCGCTAGTGCTTCCTTAAGTTTATTGAGCGACATCGAGAAACCGGGCTGTTTTAGTAGAGTGAGCAAAAGCTGACAAGTTGCGATCTGTTGCGAGGTGGGCTGGCCAGTGATCATAGATGGCGCAAGCGATGAAAATGAGGATGCAATTGGAGATGTAGGGGAGGGGGTCTGGGAGGAGAGGGATTCGAGATGGGCACTAGGGCATGTCAGCGGATTAGATATGAAAAAACTGGAGTAAACGTACATAGTTTCTTTTGCCTTGGAGGTTTGCTTCCGCCTGATATTGATCCCGTGGGGTCGAAAGGATGGCCCGGCATGATGATCTCGCCCACTGTGCTCCATATTTTCACCTATCAAAGTGCCGCTCTAGTTCTATGCGCTTTTACGTTATGTGAACAGGATACTTACCACAATCTTCTCGATCTCCACATTCATGCGTACTTTTGGTTTTCTGGCTGACTCAGGAGGTCCCGCAGCAGGGGTCTGTAACTCTGAATTTGCAGGCAACAGTGTTTTCAGGAGCCGTAGTGCCTTCTGGCGGCGTGGAATTCGGGGATAACGATGAGGGCAGCTTCTTCAGAACCACAGTTTGTTCTCCATCTCCATCATCCACCTCTAGCTCACTGCCTAAGAGTTCTTCCTCAGGCTTGTCTGACGGATCAGGTATCACAGAATTGCCTTGCCCAATCTCGTGTTCTCCGTTATCTAGGAATCATCGTCCACAGGAAGACCTAGCGATGATAATACGGACCGAGGCCGAGGAACCGGCTCATGAAGGACATGACTGATACGTCATTGATGTCCATCTCCTCATCCATGAGCTTTTCTGTGAAGCGAAGCGTCCGCACAGATGCGGCAGGCGTGTTCCAGAATATTTCTTCCTGGGCCTCAGGTACAGTCAGATGCGAAGGAGCCCTAGTCAGTCTAGGAGCGGGCTTGGACTTGGGAGCAGGATTGGAGGTGCGAAGGATGTCATCTTTCTGTTGAGATGTGAATTTAAAGGATCCATGGACATGGGAAAGCACACACCTGTTTACGCAGTTCGGTAAGACGAACCTGGAGATCTTGTATGCGCCGTTCCTCGTCCGCTGCAGTGACTCTTGCGAGCTGGGGCCTGATGCGGGATTGCTACTTGTTCACTGCGCAGAGGAACATCAGAACCGTTGAGGTTAAATATTGATAGTACGAACCTGCTGCAATGTTTCACTAAGACCTCTGATATTCTGTCGTGTCTCATCCAGCCTGTCTATAAGTTCCTGGACCTGGGTTCGCGCACGGGGCATTGGGCGAATTGAGTGACTGAATACCACACAAGACAGGTTGAAACAGGATATATGCTCTAGAAAAACGCAAAACATACTACCGATCCAAGTACTTTAACGCAGCCTGTGCATATACTTCTGGTTCATACTCTCTCGGTTTTGTCATCTCCTGCCTTCGAGAAGGTGGTTTCTTCAGAGGCGTAGCACCAGGAAATTCTACACGGGATATCACACCCCTCGCTTCAGACTCAGTTGGTACATGAGACGGTGGGTGTACTAGTGTGAAGAGCCCAAGTTCGGATCAGTCGATGTCACGGATCAGATCACCTAGAGCAGTGTTAAGGACAGCTGTTGTAAAGAGCCCATCTGAGGTCGGGAACCCATCAGCACTGGCTTTAATGGATTTCAAGAGGGAAGTCAGATGGTCGATCTGGTCGGATAGAGAGGGCATCACGCTGCAATTCGCAACGCTTGAGAAGGACGCGACTTGCACATGGTCACGTGAGTTCATGATCTTGGCTAAATATTCAACATCTCTCTAACATCCTCTCCATCTGGTACACTTCCAAACATTATAATGAAGATTGATGTGAAACATTTGCGAATCCCTGGTCGAGCTAGACACGAAGTAAGTCTCAGCGGACGTGATAAGCAACGCTGAGGTAAACTGGGTACGAGGGAAGTATTGGACGTCAAGATATCCGGGACAGAAAGAAGCAAGGTACCAGCTATAGCAACAGCGATGAGGACAGCACACCTAAGGTGTCAAAGAAGCGATAAGGATTGAAAAAGGAAAAATAACCTCAAAAAATGTCTCGAAGGCTAATCCTCCCGTGCATACACTTCTCTTCTTATCGCCAAATTAATCCCTAACAACTTTAAGGTCCAGGGAGCTGGAACAATGCTGGTATGACGCGAGTTGCGCACGCACGAGACAGCGGAAAGGGGATTATAATGACGTGGCGATCGACCATTGCTGTCCCGGGCCAGTGACGAGCTAGGGCAAGACTTTTCACAACGATAAGTTACGAAGGTGATGTGCGCGAGGAACTAATTAACATGTAAGTCAGACAACTCTGGATATATCTCTTCCTTCATCCTTAACAGAATTTGATAATATTTTTGCTGGAGGTGAGCAATTATCGTCTTTTAATTGTTCTCTGTACAGGTGGTAATACAACTTGTGTAGTCACAGGTCGCCTAGCTGCGTCACAGCGTCTGAGGGTCTTAATTTTGGAAGTGGGTCAACACACCCTCGACGAATCTGCTCATGTGTAACCCTACCAATATCGCTTCAACCTAGCACTGACGAGCACCACGGTCACACGGATAATCGGAAATCCAACTCCTCGTCTCCGCGTGATATACACTGGTGCACCTGCTTCAGCCTTCGATGATTGAAGAGCCAAATATCGGGAATCTGAGAATTCGATTCCTCTTACGAACAAGGTCCGTATGCGTTATCCGTATATTTATCAAGCTGATGATGTTACTTCATAGCTCCATTTACCTAAACGCAGAAAAACTTGCGCAATGGAACACTAATGGAAAATTGCTCATTGCACAAAGGTCCATACGTTCTATCGCATCTGGCAATGTGCTGACTAGTATTCCAATACCGGTGACGCAAAGATCAAATGGCGTCCTGATCTCGAGGAGCTGGAAGTCACGGGTTCGGCTTTTCAACCACGGTGGAAAGAGTTCTTCCAGGATCACCCAGACAAGGCCGTCGCGATATTTTCCATTTTTTCGGGCTGCGTGCCATTTACTTTGCTTTGATGGCACGCAGATGCTCACGATGGCCAAATAGTTGGGGCCACTTTTAGGAGTTCTTCCTCCTGGGCATAGCTGAAGACTTGGACATTGGTTGCAGACTATGAACATCGTGATGGGTGCTTCAAGGGGCGTGTCTTTGATATCCATCTTTGCGTGAGTCGTTATGAGCATGTTCTGTACAGATACTCTTTCATCAAGGAATAAGGTTGTGCTGGGATTAAAATCCTACATCACACGAGCATCAAGACTCGCACTTTGCGCGGTACCAAATACGGTGGGCGCAGGAAGTTGCCTAATATTGTGGGTCACAAGGTTTTGTGTATCCTTTGTACCGGGCCATTTGCGCTGTTTGCGAACTCAACAATTCGTCGAGATACCCGCGCCGCTCTGTATGCCACGCATTCAATCACACTGCATCACATACACTCCGTGTTTTTCGCACATTTAGGTCCCAATTACTAGACGTTGTTACAGTGAAAGCAGTCATTATAATTATTGTCATTTATCACGGTCTTCAATGATCGTGTGATTTCCGACGTGTCGCAAGTCCCCGAGGCCGGTGAATGTTATAAGATGGAAGTCGCGAGGAGCGGCCTGAAGGTATCCCTCCACATTAATGTCTCATCCAATCCCATCAGAATTCGATATCGTTTTTGCTGGAGGTGAGCAAATAACATCTTGTAGTGGTTTGCCCTCTTCACACATCATTCTGTATAGGCGGTACTACGGCCTGTGTTATCGCAGGTCGCTTAGCTGCATATGATCCCTCGTTGAGGATCTTGATTCTGGAAGCTGGTCAACACACCCTCAATAAACCTATTCATGTGCAACCCTTCCAATATCCCTTGAATCAAGTACCGACGAGCACCACGGTCACATTCAACATTGGAAATCCATCTCCTCGTCTCAACGGCCGTGCACCAATTGTTCCTTGCGGTCGCTGCGTTGGCGGAGGCTCATGTGTGAATTGTGCGTAGCATACTTGCAAGATGAAGAAGACTCTGATAATGAGACAGTTATGGTATACACTCGTCCACCTGCTTCGGACTATGATGATTGGGAAACCAATGGTTGGGAATCTGAGAGTTTGATTCCCCTCATGAAGAAGGTCTCGAATGCGTTTTCAGGATATTTGTTCAAATTGCTTATACGTTCAATTTATAGCTGGAGACATATGAGGTCCAGCCCGATCTTCCAACTCACGGCTATGATGGACCTATTAAGGTGTCCTCTGGTGGGTGTAAAGTAGGTATCTGCGACGAGTTCATCCAGGTTGGCACGGCCTATCACAAGAGGCAGTATGCCGATGACACCAATGATTTGAAAACATGCAATACATACAGTGTGAGCCATGATTTTCCTTCCCTAATTACGATCACTAACTAGATTTGTCTCAGCCATGGCGGAAGTGAGTCCCTGCACACATAGGCTGTTGCGAATTTTTGGCTCATGTATAAAAGGTACATTGACGGGACAACCGGAAGGCGTTCGGACGCAGCTCACCACTACGTCTACAACCAAGCTCACAACTCAAATTTACAAGTCTGGGATGGAAAGCTCGTAAAGCGTATCATTTTCAAGTAAGTTGCCACCTGAGATCGCAGCAAAGTGTTGACGACTTTCCAAATGAAAGGGACAAGCGTGCTGTAGGTGTCGAGTTCACCAGCGACCCAGTGTCTTGCCCAGACGCGGATCGGTCGTCGAGTATTGTGAGAGCATCAAAACTCGTTGTTGTCTCTGCTGGGGCGTTCGGTTCCCCGACCATTCTGGAGAGGTCTGGGATTGGTGCCGAGGCGATCCTCAAGCGGTGCGGTATCGAGCAACTAGTGAATTTACCTGGCGTCGGAGAAAATTATCAAGGTGCGCTTTTAATTTATTCTAAGAGCTTGGCTTAGGACGGTCAGATCACAATCTCGCCATTGTTCCATACTTGGCTGCCGACAATGTTGTTACCATGGACGCCCTCTGGCGTGGGGAGAGTATCCTACAGGGTAAGCATGTTTTCTCGCCACGATTGCAGCACTTTACAACTACACAAATGTAGAAAGCCTTGCACAATGGAACAGTAGCGGCAAGTCATTGATTGCACAAAAGTTGGTGCAAGTTATCACTGCTGGTATCGTGCTGATTGATATTTCAGTGGCATCGATTCAAAAATCAAGTGGCGTCCTGATGACGAGGAATTAAAGGCAATGGATCCAGCTTTTCAACCACGCTGGAAGGAGTTCTTCCAGGACCGTCCAGACAAGCCTGTTGCAATATTCACTTCTTTTGCAGGGTGCGTACATATTGCTTGGCTTGATGAAATGGCAATGCTCATGACAGCCAGATATATCCCACCGCTCGCGAGGCCGCTCTCGGATATCCTTCCTCCTCGCAAATACATGAGTGCAGGTTATTATACAGTACTGCTCTCCGTCTACCCCATGTTTTTTTTCTGAATCTCTTCAATAGCTTTACCCCGTGTCTGTTGGAAGCGTTCATATCAAAGTGACGGAGGATGGCAAAGAAGGAAAGGACTTTACTACAGGCTTCCTAGATGAGTGAGTGGACGCACATCATTTTAGGACACTTTGCGTGACTACGACACTCCGCACAGTCCATCCGATATTGTTCCTCTTGACTTCGGGTACAAAAAGACGCGCGAAGTTTTTCGACGCATGGCTTCCTATCGAGGTGAAGTTGCTGCTGGCCATCCTGATTTCCCAGAGGGAAGCGCTGCAGCTTGCAGAGAAGCTTCCGGGCCAGTGGACTTGAACGCACCTGACATCGTCTACACTGCCGAAGATGACGAAGCGATCAATCAATTCCACCGTGATATCG
Source organism: Suillus subalutaceus (assembly GCF_016647625.1). Lineage (NCBI taxonomy): Eukaryota > Fungi > Basidiomycota > Agaricomycetes > Boletales > Suillaceae > Suillus > Suillus subalutaceus. The sequence goes on from NW_024540999.1 coordinate 7,570, forward strand.
GTAAGTCCTGATTTGCCATCTCCATTGTCACGGTGAAATGCTGAATCAAACATCAGTACAAACGGCATGCACTCGGTGTGTGCGGCTGAACCTTTCAGAATTTCGCATCTGATCTTTATATGTGTAGCTTGGGACTTGTGCCATGAAACCGGAGGGCAGATCAAGGAGTCGTTGATGCTCGGCTAGATGTGTACGGCGTGTCGAACCTGAAGGTTTGCAGATATGTCCATTGTGCCGTTGAACGTTGGCGCGGTGCGTACTGAACAAGGGGTTTGTTGAACTCATGTGTGGTCTAACATATACACAGAACACGTATTCGACGGCACTTCTCATCGGAGAGCGGGCTGCGATGATCATTGCTGAGGAGTTGGGTATCAATTGTATTTGATATGCATCGTCAGAGGCGTATTTAATTATGAGTAAAATGTATTTAGCGGACATTTTGGAATGCAATGAGCGCCAGCTGCTGGCAGCTGTGCTTACATAATCGCTGTAAACCATTGAAGTTTTCCTTCAAACGAAAAACACTTTAGTATCTACAATCTGAAAGCCAGCCCGGTGCACACCTAAAGCTACTGCTAGTACATGATATCGTATAGCAATCAATCGTCCATCACAGCAGCAGCGAGTTCGTTGGGCTACGTGTACGCGAATGTTTTTGCAACCTTCGAAGCCAACTCTTTCTTCATGCCACATTGACCTCCGAGGTCCTTCGGTAAATTTATCCTGCAACTTCTTGTCCTCCGGATTAGGACGCCCCGCAACCGTCGCTTGAACGCGTTCACTATCCCCCTCGTGCTTCCATCCCCCAGACACTGGCGTACCGACTGCTATACTGCCGGATCAGCTTAAGCACGGCTTCCCTCGATGCCCCATATTTCACATCTTCATCCTTCAGGGTCGTTACGCATGCATGTCCCTCCACGACGATCTGGGATGTTTCTAATGATTCATGGTTCCGCTCCCACCATTCCTCCATGACGTCCTCGTCTCGAGGCCAGTCACTACCATGACTATGGGGACTCGCCGCTGATATAACACTTCGCAGAATAACTGGTAGTTACTCCCAATGCACCACACTGTCACGGCCTTTTTGAACGCAATATACCAACAAACTGGTGCCGCCGCATGCATCAAGCTCGCGGAGAAGGCGGCTGGCATTCTTGATGGACCGGTGGTACTCATATGGTTCGAGTTCTGGGTTCTCGATCCCCATCGTGTCGAAGATATGTGTTGCATCCCATCATCAAAGAGCTTGGGTAACACATATTTGGTCCATGTGAGGGTGCAGCGTTTGAGGTTGGAGCCAGTTTTAGCGATGTTTTTGTCTGCATGAGGTTTATGAGAGAGCTCTTTCGGCGCCCATTGCGCCGAATATAACGATTTTTAGCGTGAATGACGCTTTTGTTCTTCGCCATCGTGATGTGTAAAATGGGTAGATGGCGAGTTTTGGGACGTAGTCGAGGTGAAGCGAATTGTTCCTTTGGACGGTCAGAATTGACGTGACTTTTCCTAGCTAGGATCTGTCAGGGCTGATGCCTTGCGCCCTTATATGAGCAGAAGCTTTCTGCCACGACTTTCCCGTGCCCCGGCTTGATCTTTGGCACGCGACAGTCGTGCTGCTACAGGCGGAGGCGTAATTGGGATACGTATTGGGTATATCCAGGGTATGCATTAAGCATGCCGCCTTGAAAACCCGCATGCAGAGCCGCAATCATGAGGTAGTCAGTACGGGGGGGGGTCGAGTTGCGGCTGGGCAGCATGCACAGGAACTGTTGTAGGTGAGTGTGCTCCACGTTGAATCTCCAAGTATCTCACATCGTAGGAAGAATAGCAGAACTGAATATTATAGTCCCGCCTACAGTCGTATTACATGGTGATAACAATCATAATGAAACAGCCTCTGTGTCCAGCTATCGTAACGAGTAAACTCACGTCATCTATTAAGTTTTGGATCACGTCTTTTGCTAGGTTAACCTCCATTCCGCAGCGCTTCGTGAGGACCCCAAAAATGACTTGCTTGGACGTCCCGTTAAGAGGTCTTTCAACTTTCCAATGAACCGGGCAAGCCACCTATTCCTCCATTCCAGTCCACTACCGTATATTCATTTCGTGTGATCAAGTCACTCACTTCCTTTTTGGATGCGTTATTTCTTCTTGTATTTCGCGTCCAGGTTGGCCGCCGCAGTGATGCAAGCGTGATCAACAAACATGACTGCATGGCGGTCAAACGATCCCTTGTTTCGCGTGTACCAGTCATCCATGGGGTCCTCCCTCTCCAGGTGAGTAACGATGAGCGCAACTGGTATCTTCTCCTCGAAGAAAAATTCATAGAATAGCCTGTAGTTGGTGACGAACGTCGGTGGTATCTTGCCTGCCTTGATGCAGTACAGCAGCAGATGGACTCCTCCGTTAACCCTCAACTCCTTCATCAACTTGTCAGCGTTGATGACGACGTCGAGAAATCCGCTAGGGTCCATGCGATTGCCGTCAACCGGGAAAATCATGGATGCGGTACGGCACGCCCCTGATGGTGACATTATACGCTTCATAGCGCAATGTACAATGTCCGTTGTCCGGAGAGGTCCTAGCAACCGGTACCCTGCGAGGAGGTTGATGATAGAGCTTTTCCCGACGCCACTCTCTCCAAAAATGACAATGTTTTTAGTGAGACCTAGCCTGCTAGGACGTAGTAGTGTAGGGGTATTGGAACTCGTTGAAGTGATGCCACGCTTGGTCCTACTTATCAATTAGACAACTACAGTACGAAGAGCCCATCTGAAAACCACGCACCTTGTAGCCATTTTAGGAGGGAGGATAGTTCTATATAGCGTTTGAGGTTGGAAAAATACGGCAAAAATATGACTATGTACCTTTCAGCCATTTCAGGAAGTATGGTGGGATAGTGCTACACAGCGTTCCAGGTTAGAAGATAGGGCACAAACGACATCTGAAAACTACGGACCTTTCAGGCATTTCGGCCCTCCCCAAAATGGGGTGGTTTTCGTTGCAAGGTATCCAATGACTTCCGTAGCCAACGGGCGATGATCTGGGTCCCAAGACCAGCATTTTTGAATCAAATTCCAGTGGTCATCAAGAATGTTGTTGGGGCGAGCAGGAGTTGCGCTTTTCGATAGCTCAACGATTGATTTGAGTTTTTCTTCTCTTTCCATGGTATGTCCCCCGAGATGATCTGAGAAAAGAAAGCTTAGGACAGAACTGCAGAAAAAACGAGGATTCGCACAAAGAAAACATGACACCACCAAAAGAATATACATCACTCTTAAAATTCGGCCATACAGGTTCAGCCTCCGGGACGACTCCAATGACTCAGGCGCACGCCATCGAGGATTGAGGCTGCGGTTTGCAGTTGTCGTATTCAGCTGCGACTCTGCATCCTCTGCGATTGTTGCGAGACCAAATCTGTGAGACGTGGATTCCCCGCACCATCTATAAGCACATTTGCCTGAGGCTTATGAATGAGTGCAACATCCACGGAGAGACGACTGCACATACGGGATGCAGGTCACCGTGAACGACATCCTCCGAGTGGACTGGATAGACATCAAGAACAAAAGCAACAATAGGATAGCGATCTACGAACGATATCTGAGGCCATCGGCAACGCCCCTGACCTTGTAACATAAAATCCATCAATGCCTGGTGAATGTGATCGGTGAACAAAAGACTTGCCAATTTAACTTTAGCCAAAGCGGGTGATTGTACCTTGCTTCTCGAGGTACATATACAATGTTCCAGAGGGCATCCATTGCGAAACGAGAGCAGGACACAGAGACCCAACATGTGCGGTGCAAGTAGCGGTACGATAGTTTGGTGTTTTGATAGTCTAAGCCACACCCTGAGTTCCCGATGCATTGCCTACATAGGCCTTGAGCGAAGTGTGATTCGAGTCGCCAAACTCCGGTTAGATGACTGACCTTCTTATATTTCTCCACAGCTCTCCAGGATCAATCTTGAATACCTTTACTGCGACCTGATGAATATCAGATGGACGATTCAGGAATTTTGGCAATGTGGTCAGACAAACTTCTTTTGTGCCTTCACTAGTATTGATGTTGCGCCGGTAGACAGCGCCAAATGAACCAGATTCGCATGGATCCTCGAGCTTCAACGCGGAAATTTGAGATGTGAAGTCGTTATCACTGCAAAATATGATAAAAGGTCGAGGGACATTATGGGAGACTCACTGTCGAGGCGCGAGTCTGTCCATGCCAGTGGGTAGGGCTACTACTTTGGAGGAGGCAAGGTCTAAGAAGTGAAGCAGACGGTGAGGCTGGTTTTTTAAATTGATGGCATTGTGCAAGGCGCTTATTGTGGTTTGTCAGAGTTTGTAAGCCCATGCTGCAGAATGTTCGGCATGCTTGCGACGCATGTATGTACAGTACTTATGATCGATCGATCATGGGTCCAGGAATCGTACAATCGGATGTGACTCATTTGTTCGAGGTTTTGGATGAAGCGAATTGTTTATGTAATTGATTGATTGGAAGCGAGCGAGTACAAGAACGGACCGTCCCCTCATCTGCTGCAATGGAGGAATGAACAACTTTTTGCATCAATTATTAATTATGTATTTCCAACCAAAAATTCTCGCCGTATAAATGACAATATTAGTAGGAGCAAATCTGCATCCTCGGCTACAATATCAAGGAATCATCCATTCGCTGATGACCTTTCCGAAGGAAACCTGGACGATGTCGAGTGGCGAGAGTAAGTTTTCCTCGAATGACAAACACTTTACCGCGACTCGTACTACTAGTACTAACGC
>NW_024541000.1:0-12327 GCF_016647625.1 Suillus subalutaceus
CTCCAGCCCCGAAGACCAAGGGCAAACTTTGGCAATTACGGAATACGACTCCAGGTATGATTGCTGCTGCTGCTGTTGTTGTAAGTATTCATTTAATGTTGTATCTCTGAGTGTGCGCTGATTAATATTCCACTGATAGGCAATATTTGTTCTTTCAGGCGACAAGGATCTGTACGCGAAAGGCGAAAAAAGCAACATACTGTACCAACAATATCACAACTATTATCGCCAACGTCTAATGACTGGAGGTGCCTGGGCGCGAGACATCACAAACTTTTTCAACAACGCCCTCTTTTACAACAGCTGGGAAGAGGAACTCGAGCGCGCTATGGAAGAGGGAGGTGAAGGGCCTGCTTTTCCATTTGATACTGTCATCATTGCACCTCAGGCTATTGCGCAATCTTCCTCTGCTGCACACCCGCCATCTGCCTCTGCTGCGCACCCGCCATCTGCCTCTGCTGCGCACCCACCATCTGCCTCGGTCGCACTACCAGCATCTACTCCTGTCACCACCCCTGACACACTGCCACCTGTCTCTGTGACAGCTCCTGTCGTCTTGCACTCGCCTGCTCCTATCATTGGGGCACAAACTCACTCCATTTCTTCAGCAATGCAAGATCTTGCGTTGGCAGGCGAGGCTATTGTGGTTGGTGCTATCCCTCCAAAGCCCAAACCAAAGCCAAGGCGGTCCAGGACGAAGGTGCTGAGGTCCGCAGGTCTGGCCGCAAGAAATGAATTCATTCTGATCACACGCTGTTTGTCTCAATCTTTTTTCTGCGCGCTCAAATATCTTCTTTACTATGATACGACGTTAGTCAGAATCACTACTAAATTAGGTTAGAAGTACATACAACCAAACAGCTGAATAAGCAGCTACATTTCCAGTCATGCCAAGTTTACCTCGTCTCTTGAAATCCAACTACCACAATTTCTCTAAGTCCATCGACAATCATTATATTAATCACTACGATTTTGCTCGACGTCGACGTCACTGCAGCTCTGAATCATTAATGTGCCTCTAGACTGGACCATCCACCAACAAATAACAGTCTAAGCAGCAGCGCAGTCTACTGTCTTAAAGGTACTGTTATTTTTTAAAAAAATTTATCCCGCCTCTGACCTCACCATTGTCCACCCGCTCTCATTGCCATCACCACCAGTCTGTGAGCAGTATTAGGAATCTGATTCAGCAACAGCTCCAGCAACAACAGCAATAACAAAACAGGTATTTTTTCGTTTGAATTAATATTCTGCCTCTGACACTCCCAATTCAGATCTACACCCTCTCGTTGCCGTTGCCGTTACTCCCAGCTGCCCTCGATCATTTCTGGCACTGGCGCACTCCATCATCATTATATCTTCCTATCCGCTCTCCTGCTATGTCTACCATACCATAAGCAACTAGTCTATTAGTAAAAACCATTTTGTATTTTGTTAGTTGAACCACCCGCAATTCAATTCTGAGAGTTTCAATGTGATTTCTATAGTTTGAATTTTACCGGTCGAATTGAAACTAGCGCTGCATGTCGAAATTCTCTTGAAATAAAAATAAATTATTGGAAGGCACCTTAGCGCTTGAAACTGTCTTTCGATGCCTTGCAAGGCATGTCACTTGGAATTTTGGCACTGCCTTGGAAGGCAGACACAAGACCAAATGGGTCACTGCCAACTGGCTTATGGCAATTTCGGGTGTTCTTGCAAGTCAATCGTAATGCTGCCGGCAAATTGAAGCCTTTCAATCTATTTTAAGGAATGGCAACCCAAAATATGTATTTCCGACAAGTGTATTTATAGCAACCGATAAATGAGGGAGGAGCGTATTTATAGTGATAGAACTGCGGAGGCAATCAAAACGAGACTACGACCAGGACATACAGAACTACTCGTCATCATCCATGCCCTACTCGTCATTATCCATGCCATCAAGGTCGAGGAAAGCCATCACATCTTTGTGTGATGCTACGGCAGTGGCGCCATTAGAGCAGAGTTTCCTTTTGAGATATCTAGTCAATACGGTACATTCAGAGCATGATGAACTTACTGGATGGCCTCGAAAATGTCGGCCATCAACTTATGGAACTTGCTCGGCACATTTTCCTCCATTTCATTGAGAAAGTTCACATGGAAAGCATAGACCTTGCTGAACTGGTTGCCAGTGAAATTGAACTTGGAGGGAGATTTGCTGGACTTCCACAAGAGTGCAGCATACACCTAGTACACACTCGTTAATACACGACTGAGAACAGATCAAGAATCTAAAACGTACCGAAGTACTGGTCAAAGCAACCATCGGAATCGTTACCCTCAGGCCACTGGGCCTTGTTTCCTGCAATCTCCTTAAAACAGTCTGCAAATTTAATACCAACTGACTTGGACCCATTGAAGTAGCGCCCTTTCATTAGGTAAGGGATGATATCTGCAGAGTAAGGTTTCATTGCCTGCGGGGTGGGGTCATTTTTCTCCTGGAGAGTGCATCCGCACGCGATGTTGAGAACATATACAAAATAGAATATAAAAACCTACATCAAAATGCTGCGTATAATGGTAAGCATGGCTCGCCAGCAAAGCCTTAGCAGTATCAACACAATCAGGACCAAGATGGTAATATGCTGTGACTTGTGCGCAAGCATCATCTTTCAATTCAGTGCGAAAAAGCAGGCACTCGAGCATCAACCTGCATGCAATAGTAGCACCCCTTCAAAAGTTATGGCTTACCAGAGCTGCAAGTGCAGACACATACGAGTTGTTAGTCTTGAGGCGATCATAGATGGGTGTGATGCCGCAGGTGCGAGCTGCAGTTAAGAGCGCATCTCGCGTAAACTGGTTTTTCTCGGTAATGTCTGGATAGCCATTGACAAAGGTCATATGAACCTTGGCTTCCAGTATTGCTCGTTGAACGACACAACGGGTCTCGCTATCTTGGTCCATTAGCTTTAACTTTCCAGCGTCTGCCCTCCGTACAAGTTTGGGCTCCTCAAAATGACCACGATGCTCGTCATTATTGTCATTGTCTACCAGGAAGTTGTCGTTTGGAGACTTGGGATTGTCATCATCATCTGACGCAGCTTTGAGTTCCTCCACATTTTTGGAATCATCTACCCAAACAGGTGTCTGCAGTGCATAACATTAATCAAAATAGGAACCGTCAGAAGTGACTCGACTCACCTCATTTGCTCGTTTACGATCACGTGCAGAGTGAGACTTCGCCTGCTGAAGGCGTCGGTCAACAATTATAATTTTCAGCATGGATGGCAACTTACACTAGTATGGCCACGTGTATAGAACTGAATTTTTGTCTGTTGAGGGGCAGCAATCAAGCATCAGTTATTTTCAGCACGGATGGCATCGAGGGGACAATGTAGCCCTGGAAGCCACGGGAGCCCTTGGTTGGGCCGATGAGAAGGGGAATGGTTCAGCTGTCTGCCTCAACTATGAGGCACAAGTTCAAGTTTGTTTCAGCATAAATAGTAGAGTCTGCTTGCAGGATAAATAATCAACTGACCTTTGTAGCCACAGTTGATTTGGACAGAGTTTTCTGCGATGTACAAGGCCAGGTCGGTTGGGTCAGTGGGAAGTCACGCCTTTCGGCCTCCGATGTCAAGACAAATTTGGGTGTCTGAGTGATATCGATTGAAGTTGCAGTTAGCAATCTAGAACTAGCAGTAGAAGTACCTACTTCAGCTGACAGGAACTTTATGATGGACTCAGGTCCTTCTAAGTTGTCATCAGTTTCCGCTGCTTCCACGTCAGTATCCGCCTCTGAGTCGCCACTAGGTTTATAATCAGATATATAGGGCTCATCTGCTAAAAACACGTCGTCGATCATGGAAGGTGCATCTTGGGAGGTTTGAGCTGAAGTTCACTGCTGTTCAGTTTTTTTTCGTGCTGCAACTACAGATGCATCATGCCGAACTGACTTGAGGTGATATTTAAGCTTACCCTTCTTCTGTGGCGGCCCATGCTTAGCAATAACCGCGCTGCCTTCATTGGACTCTGCAGATGCACTTGGTCAGTGCATGCTAGTACGTAGAATGCTACACTTACCTTTACGCTTACTAGCCCGAGGGATTGCTGAACGACTGACTCCCTTTGATGCGGGTAAGTTGCATGCTTTCTTGACCCGCTGTTGTGGTACAAGAAGACGCTGCTTTCTTTGACGCATGTCGGTCCTCCAGACTAACACGGTGTGCAGTAAGTGAGTTGACTCCAAGTCTGTTCGATTTTTAAGAAATTTACCAGCATTCTCCATTGCCTTTTTTTCGCGGATCGAATGCCTGTAAAAATATAATTTATTGCCTGGACTTGTGAACGGCAGTGCACATGTAGTGAGCACTTACTAGTACTCCGGCCAGACATGCCAGTGGTATTGCTAGGCATGCTAAATATATATCGATGAGTGAACAGATTTGAAAAGAATGTAGATGCGGGGATACTTACCTGTCTGCCAGCCGAAAGTGATTTATAGCTACTACTAGGCATTTTACTGCATACTTTTGAGAGTCTCTTTTGGATTGGTCCAGGAACGTATGGTATCTGTTCTCTTGGAGTCAAATATAGTAACAAGTCCCGACTCGCATTGATACTGAGTGAGGCACACAAACATGTTATGGAATCTCGTCAGAGAACCCCCTCAAAGGTCTAGGTACAGTAGAGCAATCCTAGAAGCTACGATGTAAAATAAGTGTCAAGTGGTGCTAGTACATTCATCGACGGTCGCTGAGAGTTTCCAATCCTGTAAGCGCAAGATTTGTAATTATCGAATGTGACCTTCTGTGCACCAGGGAGACCCTGAATATGCAGCAAGGATGCTGTTGAACATGCTGCTCGCATCGAGTTGCATGTGCGTGATAATGACCGGAGGGCGCGACAATTGCTCAAGTAAGATCAGCTTCGTGATTGCCCCAATAACAGCAAATAGAGAGTTAAAATATTCAAGCAGGTTGTTGATGAATTCTGATAGTCCTGTACCACTGCACCACACAAAACGAATCATCATTCGCAATATGAAGGGGTGGTGAACTTCGAAACAATGCAAAAGGGAATATGACGTACGGCGTTGACGGTACATCGATGCATGAATGCTAACGGCCGACTGTCATCATTGATCAATGCATGTATGACACTGCGCCCGGAATTCATCAGGGAGAATGTTGGAGTCTACAGGGGGGTAGATATTGAAACCAAATGGGACACAGATCCGCACAAGCTTGACGAGGTTGCTGAAAGTGGAGGTCCATGTTCCTGTCAGCTGTTGACGTTGGTTCGATGTCGTGGGGTTTAAAACACGAACTGAGGAACTAAAGTTCAGAATTGGGGACTTCTATGTAAAAAGAACTCACCATTCATGCCACTCACCAATGGAATCGACTCTGCAATTGCGGGATCGACGACAGCTCGTTTCTGGACATCACTGCCAGCCATTGCATGCGAAGTGAGCAAGTATCGCAAGATTCGGGTTTTTGCATGCCACGTGATCTGCTTTTGGATGTCAGCTGACACCTGTATAGAGACTGGTGTGACAGGCTGTTGAGGGGCAGGCTCAATAGAGATGACTGTGGGAGCGACGGGGACAATAATAGGGACGATGGGGGAGACAGGGATGACGGGAGCAGCAAGGTCGACAGGTGCAATTGTTGTGGGGGTGATGGGCAAGTCTGCACTTGTTGCGAGCTGCAGGGTTTGTGGGGCAGGTATAGTAGTTGCACTGAGTGGGATGACTTTGGGTTCCTGCAGAGGATATGGCACAGAGATATGATGGGAGTGCTGTGTTCTCTCGACAGTCCCCTGCAGTGCCCGGGGAGGTGGTAATAGGTAGAGCGCGTCGATCTCCACTGACCAAGGGATTAGCCTAGGGACAGTAGCACTAGCGTGACTTGTTGGCATTTCGCTAGTGCTAGTTACAGACTCATTAAGGAACACTTGAAGTACAATATCAGTAATTTACTAAACATGGTCCAAACAATACTCACCGCCAAAGGCAAGTCCATCAAGATCGATGGTGTCCTGATCTCCAGAGAGTCTGCCGAAAATTGCAGGGTCTCTATGCAATGATGAGCTTGAAGGATACGATTGACTAACTTGAGGTTGGCTGATGAAGTCGAATGTGTCATGTTGCGAAGCCTCAGGTTGATTGATGGAGTTGAATGGGCCCTGGTGTGGGTCAATTTCAGGTGCGTCGTTGATGGAATCAAAATAAAAGTATTGATCTGCGATGTGACTGCATGTTGTGGGGGGATGAAAAATCTGTAGGAGGTGGTGGTCACGAAGGGAAGGGGGGCACACATCATGAGCACTTCTATCTCACGCACGCCTATACCTACAAACGCGTGCAAATTTACAAATACCAATTGAATTGAGCCCAGTCACTGGGACGTACTGAGACTGACCAATCAGTGGAGTAATATCCGATTTGAAGATTTTCACGCCCTGATGGAGAAGTCCATTGAGACAATTACATCAAGCATGAGTTGGGGCAGTACAAATTGCATAACTTCTAATACAACATACTAAATCACAGATTGCTATCAAAGTGCAAGGCTGAAATCATTGTAGGATCACCAAAAATGATCACTTTTGATCAATGCAGTGACCACAACTCAGATGAGAAATTGACAAGCCGGGATCAGAGAAGTTTCGAAATTGGGGGAAGAAGGATGATGTGGTGATAGGGTTGACGCGAGGATTTTGAGAATGGTGAATGAGAGATGCCCAAAAGCGGGCACAAGAAATGCGATGAGAAACTAGGTACAAAGCTTAGTCAGGGCGGCAATCATACAGGAAACGAGGATTTCACGTACTGCAATGTCAGGTTATCTCCTGAGCCTCACTCATCGGAGCCAAGATCTGACAAGCTGAAGCTTTCATCATTGAAGTCGTCTGACCCATCAGATGTGATATCAGAGTCCTTGTGGCTGAAGGGTTCAGTGGTTTGAACCCCATTGCGGAAGTGGCGACGCATGGGGAAGAATCTAGTGCAGTTCGTGAGAGATTGCGTGATACGTTTGTCCAATATTTTCGCAACTTGATCAGTCTGGATGCTGACAGTGTGAAGAATCTGGCATTCATCTTCATACACAGCTTGAAGATATTCTCTGTCGTCATCAGCTTCCAGGTGGCCATGCTGATAAAAATGCTTCCTATAATGCTGCAACTCCTCCTCTGCAGATCCAAAGTGTTCTTGATTTTCAGCATGGATGGCATCAGCATAGGTTGCAGTGAGATCGGCTTCTTCAGCTTCCAAAGTTGAGAGAAACAGACGTTGGTGTGCAACCTCACGGGTCAGGAGTTTTGCTTTGTACCCTTTGTACAAAGTTGCAGTTTTCATTTGTGAGAGGCCATTCTCCAGCTGTTCTTCAAACTTTTTGAAGATAATTTTAGCACAAAGATATATGACAATAAAAACAGCATGCCTTCTGCATTGCTTCAGGCAAGAAATCTGGCCGATATCCTCGACTCATAAATCGGCCTGCATAATGAACCTCCAGAGGAGGTGGATCAGGAGTATATGGCAGGTACTTCCTGGACATTCTATTGCCTGTGAACCACTGACAAGTGGTACTTGTGGGTGTGAATGGTTTACCAGGGATAAACACTAGGGTCTCCTTCGAACCAGGAGACTCAGCCTGTGCATTCCCTGAGACAGATCATAAACTCAAAGTTAAGGCACTTACGGACGCCTGCATGATGCTCGGAGAGGACACTGGGCTAGAATTAATGAGAGTTTTGGAACTATCAGAGAGAGGAGAAGGAGTGCAAGATTGGGGAGGGTCTGAGGGTGGACTGCTTGTTTGAGAGGGAGAAGCAAATGAATTCTCAGAGACTGTCATCATATTTTACAGAGGGAGTTGCTTACTTACTAGTGTGCCAATTCGGAGCTTATTATGTGGCGACCATGTATTGGGATATTGATGATATCAGCGGAGTCTGAAATGACTCCATTGGATTGGACCTCTGAAGTAGTGCCATCGCAATAGATCTCAATACAGACGCAATGGTCAGCTGCTCTGGATGTCAAGAATCGTTCTCAACGATAGGCTACAGTCAGCATTTGGCCAAGACTAGACAGGCATCTTGCATGGCTGTTCTTGTGGCTTCTCGTACTGCCAACTCCTAGCCGAGGAGTCCGACTCTGCAGTCACCTTCACTGGCGCCCACAGAGGATCAACTTGAACCAATCAAGGGCGACTTTTTCGGCACTTATGGAGAAGATGATATAGAGTGGCTAGGTGATGATGTAAGTGATTCTGGCGATGAAGAGGAAGGCCTGTACGACTCAGGAGAGTGGGAACCTCCCATACAGGATGGAAGTGAATGGGAGCCTCCTGTAGATGAAGGCGATCAGGGCGCTGAAGAGGTAGATAATGATATTGAAGCTCGTCAGCAGATCGAAGAACGTATTGTGAGGCAAGATAACATTGTTGTCATACCATATCTGGACACACGCGCAGGCAAACCAATAACTGGACGACCTACTCGCTGTGCAAATGCCACATATGGACTTGATACTGGCAGCACTGTGAACATCTATGCTCCCTTTGCCTCCCAAATGGACTGGGACATTGCTAAATGGGCGAAGCTATGCGGTTTCAAGCTCAACAGCATTTACTAACTTGCTTGAAATTGATGGAGTAAGTGCTGGTGCATAGGTGCACGTTCTTCACTGATATCTATGCATGTAGTTCAGTGATCGCCTTGAGCTTTCATATAAGAATTCAAAAGAGCTCAACAAGATTATTGACAAGGACCTTCCTGGACGACCGAAGTTCAAGTGCAAACAAATCATTGTCGCGGGCGAAGCATTCGATGTCTTCTACAGAGACATTATTGAATGTATCAAAGTGTTGTACAGTGACCCTGACTTCGCCAATTTTCTGGTATTTGCACCAGAGCATCACTATACTGATGAAGATCAAACTGTACGGTTGTTTCATGACATGCACACCGGCCAGTGGTGGTGGGACACGCAAGTAAGCAAACTATCATAAATCAGCATCTGCCTATTTTATTGATATGATACTTTTTAGAAAGTGCTTGATCAAAGACTGTCCAGGCGCCACGATCATTCCCGTTATTATATCAAGCGATAAAACCCAGGTGACAATGTTCAGGAATAAAAGTGCCTATCCTGTCTATCTCACCATCGGCAACATTCCAAAAGAAATCCGCTGAAAGCCATCCCGTCACGCCCATATCCTTTTGGCATATTTGCCCACCACCCACCTTGAGCACATTGTAAACAAAGCTTCGAGACACTGTACTGTCGCAAACCTCTACCATGCATGTATGAGTCGCATACTGGCTCCACTCAAGACTGCTGGTATTGATGGGCTGATGATGAGTAGTGGTGATGGCGTACAATGTCATTGTCATCCTTTGTTCGTGTGCTTTGCTGGCGACTATCCCGAGCAATTACTTGCTACTGGAGTGAAGGCAATGGAGTGCCCGAAATGTGACATTCCTACTGAGGAACTCGGGAGTAACACAGCACCATTCAAGATATGCAACCTTCACGCTGTTTTGGATGCTCTTGCCCGGGTTGACGATGGTGACCTGGCATTTGTACAGGCATGTCGTGAAGCTGGAATTAAACCCATCATTCACCCATATTGGGAGGATCTCCCTCACGCAAACATTTTTCAGGCAATCACACCTGACGTGTTACATCAGATATATCAAGGTCTTATCAAGCATCTACTTGGATGGCTCGCACAAGCATGTGGTCCAGCAGAAATTGATGCACGATGTCGTCGCTTACCTCCCAATCATCATATTCGATTATTCATGAAAGGTATCACCAGCCTCTCACATCTAAGTGGTACTGAACATAGTCAAATATGCTGGTTTTCTCCTCGGTATCATTATCAACATTCGACTTCCTGGAAATCTTGCTTCGTCTCGCCTCCTCAAGGCCATATGTGGTCTTCTGGACTTCCTTTACCTCGCACAGTACCCGTGCCATAGCTCTGAGACGCTACTTTTACTGGATGAAGCTTGTGCTCTCTTTTACAACAACAAAGATATATTCATTGACCTCGGGATCCGAAACAACTTTAACCTCCCGAAGCTCCATTCAGGACGCCACTACTCGACTATGATTCAAACTTTTGGAACAACAGATAATTATAATACGGAGTACACAGAACGGCTGCATATTGATCTTGCCAAGGATGCCTACCATGCGACTAATCATAAGGACGAATTTACGCAGATGACGAAGTGGCTGGAGTGGAAGGAGAAGATTTCTTGTCATGAGCAGTTCATAAAATGGCGTCTTGATGAGGACCGTGCTCCTCGTCATCCGCGTCCACCTAACTTCACCCAACAATTGACAAAGCATCCAAGCACTAAAGCCATCCCCATTCAGAAATTAATCACTGACTATGGTGCAACATACTTCTGACAGGCCCTCGCTCGTTATATTGCACAACAACAGAATCCAAATGAGGCGATCACTCGTCAGTGCCTGGAAAAACTTGCTGCAGGTATCCATCTGCCTTTCCATGCTGTCCCTGTACACCATAAGATAAAGTGGTTGTCGACTGATGCTCAGGGACACGGCGATCTGCTTGTCACAGTGGATAGCATACATGCTAGACCCCATCGCAATGCCCTATGAGAAAATGATGTGGTACCAGCACACTTTGATACTGCACTTATCAATGCCAGTACTGGTAGTTTTGTTGGGGTCAAAGGTATGACTTGGAGGCTTGTGTCGTCATATCTTGGATAATAATGTTATTGCAGGCTTCCGTGTAGGTCAAATTCGTCTCGTTTTCTCAATTCCAGCATTGGCAACACAGTTTTTGTTCCCTCCAACAAACCAACCTCCAAAGCATCTCACGTATGTGGAGTGGTTTACCCCCTTTCCTGCAACACTGGATCCAAGACACGGCATGTACAAAATCAGTTGGTTAATCAAGTCTGGCGAGAGAGTCGCAAGTATCATTCCGGTTTCAAATATTACCTGCAGCATCCATCTCATGCCAAGGTTTGGAGTCATTGCACCGCGACACTGGACAAGCAACAATGTTCTTGAAGAATGCAACACCTTCTTCATTAATTGTTATATTGATAGACGTAGTTTTGTGACTCTTAGATGACGTGCAAAATTTCTCATTACATTATTCTACATTACTCCTATTTCATATAAGTTGTCTATTTTATCAAAAATATCATAAATTAGAGAAAGTTTGACATACTTAGCCTAAATTTGTAGCGGGGGGTTTTCCTGATGAAGTGGTAACCATGTCCGAGGGACCTAAAGCGATATCTTTGACGGTACCATGCAGCGATCTCCAGTGACACTTCGCACTGTGCCTTGAATGACAATGTGCTTGCTAGCAGTAGGCAAAGGGGTTTTGGAGAAACGGGGATGTCCTTTGAGATAGTAACAGTGAACTCGCATGTTTTGCTGGGGGCCTGCAACATACTGAGAAACATCCATATCAAAACTGTTTTCCTGCTGGAGTGTAAAAGCACCTCGCAAAACCTTCCCGGCTATGACTATCGTAGGAAAGGCGCGAGCACCATCAGGAAGAGGTTGTAGCTCCTATTTGGATGGATGAGCTAGGTAAAAAATAAAATAAAAAGATACTACATTACATCATTCGCAAAGAGATAAAGGGTTTTGTGCGGATTTGCCTTCATCATCAATGATAGGACCGATAGTTGTCCTCACATCCAATAGATAGATGCCGTCTTCAGTGGAAGCAGTGTTCGCACTGAATGTAAACATATTGAGAGGAATGTCTCCCATTTCTGGAGTCGCGATAAAGCCATCATATCGCCAATAATTCTTTTTGTCGATCATATATCTGCTTGCATTCTGAAGTCCAACCATGCCATGAAATGAAGCAGATGTCACCATGATGGCAATGAACAAATAGCAGTAAAAAGGAGACACAATCATGAGCACATAACAACACAGCATGACGCGGTGGACACAATAGCGCCCGAGCTGGCCGGTATCTCGTGCGTAATGTAGATATTTTGGTTGTTGTCTAAGCAGATGTAAAATTTCAAATGTTAACGAGATCTTGCACAACAAGAAAAATACAAAGCATTAGTGAACATTTTGTCACTATCTAAACGTCAATGACAATAAGAAATATAAATATATTTTTAATGCTGGCACAAACTTCAAAATGAAACTTCACATTTAAGACTCGAAAAAACTTCAACTATCGCATGTGACTAAATGCCTGCTCATGTATGAAGTTTAGACCACCGCTTAGACAGGCGTTAAAATTTAAAATAGCTCCTGGTGATTAAATGTGAAGATAAATCATGAAGTTTTGTCTCCACATCAGTAAAACAACCGGTTGCTTT